>NC_082712.1:112129611-112347111 GCF_030144855.1 Hypanus sabinus | reverse complement strand
TATGTGTATTGTGTGTGTGTGTGTGTGTGTGTGTGTGTGTGTGTGTGTGTGCGCATGTGTGTGTGTGTGTTTGAGTGCCTGTGTGTGTGTGTTTGAGTGCCTGTGTGTGAGCGTGTGTGTATGTGTGTGTGAGTGCCTGTGTGTGTGTGTGTGTGTGTGTGTATATATATGTGTTTGAGTGCCTGTGTGTGTGAGTGTGTGTGTGTGAGTGTGTGTGTGTGTGTGCGTGTGTGTGTTTGAGTGTGTGTGTGTGTGTGTGAGTGTGTGTGCGTGTGTGTGTGTGTGAGTGTGTGTGTGTGAGTGTGTGTGTGTGTGTGTGTGAGTGTGAGTGTGTGTGTGTGTGTGTTTGTGTGCCTGTGTGTGTGTTTGAATGTGCGCGCACTTGTGTGTGTGAGTGTGAGTGTGAGTGTGTGTGTGTTTGAGTGCCTGTGTGTCTCTGTGTGTCTGTGTGTGTTTGTTTGGTGTCTATGTGTATTGTGTGTGTGTGTGTGTGTGTGTGTGTGTGTGTGTGTGTGTGTGTGTTTGAATGTGCGAGCACGTGTGTGTGTGTGTGAGTGTGTGTGTATGTGTGTGTGTGTGTGTGTAGGTTTTGGGGCAGAGGTTGAATTGGGGACATAAGAACACAAAGATCAGGTGCAAAAGAATAAAACTACAATTTTGTCTTCAGCAGATCAACATTCCCATTCCTCCAGTGAGTGAGTATCTGACAGGGGAGGTTTATTGTGTTGACATGATGCTCTGGAACTCAGCACCATTGGGGAATATATTCATGTTCATATGCTTGATGGGTTGAAACATACTAAACTAAAACTTTATCTAAAATTTTGCTTTGCCTTGGTGGAAATGAGTCATACTCCACAGCACAGCGTGGCTTTAAAAGAGCAAAGGTTGCCTCTCACATAAATTTATGTGGTTCAGTCAATGCTTTGGAATATGTAGACTCTGACAAATGAACAGCACTCAGCATTCACTAAGCACACATCTTCCTGCCTTTATTAATGCATTTTTACACTAATAAGATCTGTCAAACAAAGCCCATTACTCTTTGCTGGACCTCCGAACAAAACAAGCAACACCATGTCCCTCTAAATCGTCAGTTCTGAGAGACTGTTAATCAATTCCAACAACATCACCACCCGCTATACTGAAGGCAGAGGAGCCTTACGTTCCATGTACAACTTTGTGTGTAGCCTGCCGTGGTGACGCTCCAACACTGGGAGAGACTGGAACTTCTTTAAGGTAACATGTGGGTGGCCACTGCAAAAACCATTCTGAATACCCTGTGAAGGAATCGATAAGATTACAAAGGCTTCCAGATGCTGGGTTGAAGCTCCCAATTTCCTTGAGGAGTGGAAGTCCTTTGCACAGCCAGTTGGAGCAGATGGTTTTGAAGATCAATGTCAAGTGGGTCACTCTGTGTACCCGAACGTACTCCAGGAAGATGTTTGCTGACCGTGCACATATCAAAGCAATTAAACATGCATTGGTACGTGGAGGACAGTAGATCCCAGATCTTCACAGCATGACTTTCTTAGACTAGTTCATTTTGCAGGAGACACAAGTAGTTAAAGAGTTATGCAGCACAAAACAGGCCCTTCATTCCATCCAGTCCATGCTAGTCTCATTTGTCCATATTTTCCCTATATTCCATAAAACCTTTCATATCCATGTTCAAATCTTGTTATTTTACTGACCTCAGCCACTTCCCTGGAAGTTTGTTCCACATTCATAATTCACTCTGTGTGAACCATTGCCACTCATGTCCTATTTAATTTTTCCCCTCTCATCTTAGGCCCATGCCATCTAGCTATTGGTTCTCTTCCCCTGGAAGGAAGACTCATGCATGCATCCTGTGCCCTTCACAATTTCCTACACGTTGAGGTGTATCTCCCTTAGTCTCCTCGGTTCCAAGCAATGAAGTTCCAGTCCTTGCCCACCACTCAGGTCCTCGAGTCCCAGAAACACTCCAGTAAATCATCCTTGTACTCTTTCCAGTTAGTGACAGGGTGGCGAAAACTACACAATGTGGAAGGCTTTGATGGATCCAGCTGTAGCCAAAAGAACATTGTTGGATGGACAAAACCAAATGGCTGGAGAATTGAGAAGCTCACTGATCAAGGAGGAGTCTAGCATCAGATGTGCACAGCCTTTGGGTGCAGTTTGGCAACACACCTGTCCTGTTGTATCATCATGACAAGAGCACATAGTCCACTGGTCTAAATTAACTCTGCTGGGAGAGGGAATAATTCAACGCCACTGAAACAGCCATAATAGAGACCTTCCACTGACTGGATGTGGGGTTAGCACCAGCCTATGTCTCTTTGACATAGTCCATCATTCCCAATCCCACAATGCCCTTGGTGTTTATATGATGTAATAGTAGAAGCTAACATCTCTTCATCTCTCCCATTTCCCTTCCTGCAAACAAAACCTTTTATCCTTCAGAGAACTAAAAATTTAATTTCAACAAACCATAATGAATGGCTGTGAGGATGATGCACATTTTGTGTACAATGGAGCATGGCTTAGAAGTGAACCTGCTCAAGGTGGTTACTAGAATTGAGTAACCAGCAGTCACCGTGAGAGAAACGATAACTGCCCAGAACACAAGGGTGCGCATTGGTTCCACTGCAGAGGACTCAGCGTATCATATGACTTGGCTGAGTTACACAACAATGTTTGCTGCATTACAGATCACACAGAAAGCTTAGATACAATACCTAGAGTCCAACACCAACTTAACATGGGACAGACAGTACATAGCTTACAGACTGTCCTTTCAATTACGGAATGATGTGCTAAGTCCAGTTCGCCATTTGCAGACCCCAGCCACCAGGGAAGATGCGATTGCCTATCAATCAGCTTCCACTGCAACCCAGCAATTCTGCTCTCAGTCAGATTACTGATGTGGAAGAGGCTCCACAGAGCACAAGTATTCAATTTTCTCCAAGCATATTGTAAATACATTTGTGATCTCACCTCTGCCATAAACTTTGAATCTCTTTGGTGGAATTTTGCAGAGCTCATCCCCAATGCTTCTCTCTGTGGAATCAATGAGCCTGCCCTGTGCTGTACTAAGTGTCTGCAACCATGACAGCACCAACAGCGAAAGCCACTGAAGTTGGGACCTCACCGTTTCCCGAGGATTGCAGATAAAAGAAGTACACCACTTTCAGCTAGCGTGAAGGTGGGGGGAGGAGGGTGTCTACTCTCTCGATGTAGCTACGTCAGTAAATTCAGCTGTCAACAAGAGATCAAATGCAAAGGCATCAGAAATGTAAAGCATTTGGTACTTCTGTGCTGCCATTCTCCGTCATGAAAGTGCAGGTCACGTTGACACATGACCAGAGCTAGTTGGTAGCTCCTTATGTTTAAGGCAGTTTCACCAGCTTAGACATCACAAAAGCACTGATAGAAAGGATCCTAACTGAACTCATAATCAGTAGGTATGACAATAGCTCAGCCCAAAACCTCAAGAAATTGCAGAGAAAAGTCAATGCAGCCCAGTTTATATTTCCCATTGCCTCAGGTAAGAAGCCAACAGAATCAAAGGCCCTCACACACCAATCATTCTCTCATCTGACCCCACCCATCGGGCAAAAGGGACAGAAGCTTCAGAAAATAAACAACCAGGCGTCTACCCCACTGTAATAGTTTTCATGGAACAGACCTCTTGTCCAATAACGATAAACTATTGCTCTTCCAATCAAACATGTCATAACCTGTCAGCCTCCCTGCACCGTACACACTCTGTAACTGTGACACTACAGTCAACATTATCTCCACAGTATACCTGCACCGTACACACTCTGTAACTGTGAGACTACAGTCTGCATTATCTCCACAGTATACCTGCACCGTACACACTCTGTAACTGTGAGACTACAGTCAACATTATCTCCACAGTGTACCTACTCCATGCACACTCTGTAGCCATAACACTACAGTCAGCATTATCTCCATAGTGTAGCTAAACCGTCAACACTCTGTAACTGTGACACAACAGTCTACATTATCTCCACAGTGTAACTGCACCGTACACACTCTGTAACCGGAGACTACAGTCGGCATTGTCCCCACAGTGTACCTGCACCATACACTCTCTGTAACCATGACACTAAAGTCTGCATTATCTCCACAGTGTACCTGCACCATACACACTCTGTAAGTGACACTACAGTCTGCATTATCTCCATAGTGTACCTGAACAGTACACAGTCTGTAATCGTGACACTACAGTCTGCATTATGTCCACAGTGTACCTGCACCATACACACTCTGTAACCATGACACTAAAGTCTGCATTATCTCCACAGTGTGACTGCACTGTACACACTCTGTAAGCATGACGCTAAAGTCTGCATTATACCCACAGTTTACCTACTCCATACACACTCTGTAGCCATAACACTACAGTCAGCGTTATCTCCATTGTGTAGCTGAACAGTCAACACTCTGCAACTGTGACACAACAGTCTGCATTATCTCCACAGTGTAACTGCACCGTACACACTCTGTAACACTGACACTACAGTCTGCATTATCTCCACAGTGTAACTGCACCATACACACTCTGTAACCGACACTACAGTCTGCATTATCTCCACAGTGTACCTGCACCGTGCAAAATCTGCAACCGTGACACTACAGTCAACATTATCTCCACAGTATACCTGCTCCGCACACACTCTGTACCTGTGAGACTACAGTCTGCATTATCTCCACATTGTACCTGCACTGTGCACAATCTGTAACTGAGACATTACAGTCTGAATTATGTCCACAGTGTACCTGCACCGTACACACTCTGTAAGCATGACGCTAAAGTCTGCATTATCTCCACAGTGTACCTACTCCGTACACACTCTGTAGCCATAACACTACAGTCTGCATTATCTCCATAGTGTAGCTGAACCGTCAAAACTTGGTAACTGTGACACTACAGTCTGCATTATCTCCACAGTGTACCTGCAGCGTGCACACTCTGTAACCGTGACACTACAGTCTGCATTATCTCCACAGTTTAACTGCACCATACACACTCTGTAATCGTGAGACTACAGTCTGCATTATACCCACAGTTTACCTGCTCCGTTAACACTCTGTAACTCTGACACTACAGTCTGCATTATCTCCACAGTGTATCTACTCCATGCACACTCTGTAACCATAACACTACAGTCAGCATTATCTCCATAGTGTAGCTGAACCGTCAACACTCTGCAACTGTGACACAACAGTCTGCATTATCTCCACAGTGTAACTGCACCGTACACACTCTGTAACCGGAGACTACAGTTGGCATTGTCCCCACAGTGTACCTTCTCCATGCACACTCTGTAACCATGACACTAAAGTCTGCATTATCTCCACAGTGTACCTGCACCATACACACTCTGTAACTGACACTACAGTCTGCATTATCTCCATAGTGTACCTGAACAGTACACAGTCTGTAATCGTGACACTACAGTCTGCATTGTCCCCACAGTGTACCTGCACCATACACACTCTGTAACCATGACACTAAAGTCTGCATTATCTCCACAGTGTGACTGCACTGTGCACAATCTGCAACTGTGACACTACAGTCAACATTATCTCCACAGTGTACCTGCAGCGTGCACACTCTGTAACCGTGACACTACAGTCTGCATTATCTCCACAGTTTAACTGCACCATACACACTCTGTAATCGTGAGACTACAGTCTGCATTATCTCCACAGTGTACCCGCACTATACACACACTATACCTGTGACATTATGGTCTCCATTATCGCCACAGTGTACCTGCACCGTACACACTCTGTACCTGTGAGACGACAGTCTGCATTATCTCCACAGTGTACCCGCACTGTACACACACTATACCTGTGAGATTACGGACTCCATTATCGCCACAGAGTACCTGCACCGTACACACTCTGTAACCGTGAGAATACAGTCTGCATTATCTCCACATTGTACCTGCACTGTGCACAATCTGTAACTGAGACATTACAGTCTGAATTATCTCCACAGTGTACCTGCACCGTACACACTCTGTAACCGTGACATTAAAGTCGACATTATATCCACAGTGTACCTGCACCGTACACACTCTGTAAGCATGACGCTAAAGTCTGCATTATCTCCACAGTGTACCTACTCCGTACACACTCTGTAGCCATAACACTACAGTCTGCATTATCTCCATAGTGTAGCTGAACCATCAAAACTTGGTAACTGTGACACTACAGTCTGTATTATCTCCACAGTGTACCTGCAGCGTGCACACTCTGTAACCGTGACACTACAGTCTGCATTATCTCCACAGTTTAACTGCACCATACACACTCTGTAATCGTGAGACTACAGTCTGCATTATACCCACAGTTTACCTGCTCCGTTAACACTCTGTAACTCTGACACTACAGTCTGCATTATCTCCACAGTGTATCTACTCCATGCACACTCTGTAACCATAACACTACAGTCAGCATTATCTCCATAGTGTAGCTGAACCGTCAACACTCTGCAACTGTGACACAACAGTCTGCATTATCTCCACAGTGTAACTGCACCGTATACACTCTGTAACCGGAGACTACAGTCGGCATTGTCCCCACAGTGTACCTTCTCCATGCACACTCTGTAGCCATAACACTACAGTCTGCATTATCTCCATAGTGAAGCTGAACCGTCAAAACTTGGTAACTGTGACACTACAGTCTGCATTATCTCCACAGTGTACCTGCAGCGTGCACACTCTGTAACCGTGACACTACAGTCTGCATTATCTCCACAGTTTAACTGCACCATACACACTCTGTAATCGTGAGACTACAGTCTGCATTATACCCACAGTTTACCTGCTCCGTTAACACTCTGTAACTCTGACACTACAGTCTGCATTATCTCCACAGTGTATCTACTCCATGCACACTCTGTAACCATAACACTACAGTCAGCATTATCTCCATAGTGTAGCTGAACCGTCAACACTCTGCAACTGTGACACAACAGTCTGCATTATCTCCACAGTGTAACTACACCGTACACACTCTGTAACCGGAGAATAAAGTTGGCATTGTCCCCACAGTGTACCTTCTCCATGCACACTCTGTAACCATGACACTAAAGTCTTCATTATCTCCATAGTGTAACTGCACCGTACACACTCTGTAACACTGACACTACAGTCTGCATTATCTCCACAGTGTAACTGCACCGTACACACTCTGTAACACTGACACTACAGTCTGCATTATCTCCACAGTGTAACTGCACCGTACACAGTCTGTAACACTGACACTACAGTCTGCATTGTCCCCACAGTGTAACTGCACCGTACACACTCTGTAACACTGACACTACAGTCTGCATTATCTCCACAGTGTAACTGCTCCGTACACACTCTGTAACCGACACTACAGTCTGCTTTATCTCCACAGTTTACTGAACTGTACACAGTCTGTAATCATGACACTACAGTCTGCATTATCTCCACATTGTACCTGCACTGTGCACAATCTGTAACTGAGACATTACATTCTGAATTATCTCCACAGTGTACCTGCACCGTACACACTCTGTAACCGTGACATTAAAGTCGACATTATATCCACAGTGTACCTGCACAGTTCATACTCTGTAACCCTGAGACTACAGTCACCATTACCACCACACTGTACCTGCACTGTACACACTCTGTAAAGGTGAGATTACAGTCAGAATTATCTTCACAGTGTACCTGCACCGTACACACTCTGTAACCATGAGACTACAGTCTGCATTATCTCCACAGTGTACCTGCACCGTACACACTCTGTAACTCTGACACAACAGTCTGCATTATCTCCACAGTGTAACTGCACCGTACACACTCTGTAACCAACACTACAGTCTGCATTATCTCCACAGTGTACCTGAACCGTACACGGTCTGTAATCGTGACACTACAGTCTGCATTATCTCCACAGTGTACCTACACCGTGCACAATCTGCAACTGTGACACTACAGTCAACATTATCTCCACAGTATACCTGCTCCGCACACACTCTGTACCTGTGAGACTACAGTCTGCATTATCTCCACAGTGTACCCGCACTGAACACACACTATACCTGTGAGATTACGGACTCCATTATCGCCACAGAGTACCTGCACCGTACACACTCTGTAACCGTGAGAATACAGTCTGCATTATCTCCACATTGTACCTGCACTGTGCACAATCTGTAACTGAGACATTACAGTCTGAATTATCTCCACAGTGTACCTGCAGCGTGCATACTCTGTAACCGTGACACTACAGTCTGCATTATCTCCACAGTTTAACTGCACCATACACACTCAGTAATCGTGAGACTACAGTCTGCATTATACCCACAGTTTACCTGCTCCGTTAACACTCTGTAACTCTGACACTACAGTCTGCATTATCTCCACAGTGTATCTACTCCATGCACTCTCTGTAACAATAACACTACAGTCAGCATTATCTCCATAGCGTAGCTGAACCGTCAACACTCTGCAACTGTGACACAACAGTCTGCATTATCTCCACAGTGTAACTGCACCGTACACACTCTGTAACTCTGACACAACGGTCTGCATTATCTCCACAATGTAACTGCTCCGTACACACTCTGTAACCGACACTACAGTCTGCTTTATCTCCACAGTTTACTGAACTGTACACAGTCTGTAATCATGACACTACAGTCTGCATTATCTCCACATTGTACCTGCACTGTGCACAATCTGTAACTGAGACATTACAGTCTGAATTATCTCCACAGTATACCTGCACCGTACACACTCTGTAACCGTGACATTAAAGTCGACATTATATCCACAGTGTACCAGCACCGTACACACTCTGTAAGCATGACGCTGAAGTCTGCATAATCTCCACAGTGTAACTGCACCGTACACACTCTGTAAGCATGACACTACAGTCTGCATTATCTCCACAGTGTATCTACTCCATGCACACTCTGTAACCATAACACTACAGTCAGCATTATCTCCATAGTGTAGCTGAACCGTCAACACTCTGCAACTGTGACACAACAGTCTGCATTATCTCCACAGTGTAACTGCACCGTACACACTCTGTAACCTTGAGATTACAGTCTGCATTATCTCCACAGTGCACCTGCACCGTGCACAATCTGTAACTGTGACATTACATTCTGCATTATCACCACAGTGTACCTGCACCGTACACACTCTGTAACTCTGACACAACGGTCTGCATTATCTCCACAGTGTAACTGCTCCGTACACACTCTGTAACCGACACTACAGTCTGCTTTATCTCCACAGTTTACTGAACTGTACACAGTCTGTAATCATGACACTACAGTCTGCATTATCTCCACATTGTACCTGCACTGTGCACAATCTGTAACTGAGACATTACAGTCTGAATTATCTCCACAGTGTACCTGCACCGTACACACTCTGTAACCGTGACATTAAAGTCGACATTATATCCATAGTGTGCCTGCACAGTTCATACTCTGTAACCCTGAGACTACAGTCACCATTACCACCACACTGTACCTGCACTGTACACACTCTGTAAAGGTGAGATTACAGTCAGAATTATCTTCACAGTGTACCTGCACCGTACACACTCTGTAACCATGAGACTACAGTCTGCATTATCTCCACAGTGTACCCGCACTGTACACACACTATACCTGTGAGATTACGGACTCCATTATCGCCACAGAGTACCTGCACCGTACACACTCTGTAACCGTGAGAATACAGTCTGCATTATCCCCACATTGTACCTGCACTGTGCACAATCTGTAACTGAGACATTACAGTCTGAATTATCTCCACAGTGTACCTGCACCGTACACACTCTGTAAGCATGACGCTAAAGTCTGCATTATTTCCACAGTGTACCTACTCCGTACACACTGTAGCCATAACACTACAGTCTGCATTATCTCCACAGTGTACCTGCACCGTACACACTCTGTAAGCATGACGCTAAAGTCTGCATTATTTCCACAGTGTACCTACTCTGTACACACTCTGTAGCCATAACACTACAGTCTGCATTATCTCCATAGTGTAGCTGAACCGTCAAAACTTGGTAACTGTGACACTACAGTCTGCATTATCTCCACAGTGTACCCGCACTGTACACACAATATACCTGTGAGATTACGGACTCCATACCCATCTCCATCTCCAATACCATCACACTGAGCATGAGGGCCCCCCAGGGCTGTGTGCTCAGTACACTGCTGTTCACTCTGCTGACACACGACAGTGCTGCCACACACGGCTTGAACCACATCATCAAGTTTACCGATGACACGACCGTGGTGGATCTCATCAGCAAGAATGATGAGTCAGCATACAGAGAGGAGGTGCACCGTACACACTCTGTAACCGTGACATTAAAGTCGACATTATATCCACAGTGTACCTGCACCATACACACTCTGTAAGCATGACGCTAAAGTCTGCATTATCTCCACAGTGTACCTACTCCATGCACACTGTAGCCATAACACTACAGTCTGCATTATCTCCACAGTGTACCTACTCCGTACACACACTGTAGCCATAACACTACAGTCTGCATTATCTCCACAGTGTAACTGCACCGTACACACTCTGTAACCGGAGACTACAGTCGGCATTGTCCCCACAGTGTACCTTCTCCATACACACTGTAGCCATAACACTACAGTCTGCATTATCTCCATAGTGTAGCTGAACCGTCAAAACTTGGTAACTGTGACACTACAGTCTGCATTATCTCCACAGTGTACCTGCAGCGTGCACACTCTGTAACCGTGACACTACAGTCTGCATTATCTCCACAGTTTAACTGCACCATACACACTCTGTAATCGTGAGACTACAGTCTGCATTATACCCACAGTTTACCTGCTCCGTTAACACTCTGTAACTCTGACACTACAGTCTGCACTATCTCCGCAGTGTATCTACTCCATGCACACTCTGTAACCATAACACTACAGTCAGCATTATCTCCATAGTGTAGCTGAACCGTCAACACTCTGCAACTGTGACACAACAGTCTGCATTATCTCCACAGTGTAACTGCACTGTACACACTCTGTAACCGGAGAATAAAGTCGGCATTGTCCCCACAGTGTACCTGTTCCGTACACACTCTGTAACTCTGACACAACAGTCTGCATTATCTCCACAGTGTACCTGCTCCATACACAGTCTGTAACTCTGATACAACAGTCTGCATTATTGCCACAGTGTAACTGCACTGTACACACTCTGTAACTGTGACATTACAGTCTGCATTATCTCCACAGTGAACCTGCACCGTACACACTCTGTAACGGAGATACTACTGTCTGCATTATCTCCACAGTGTACCGGCACCGTACACACTCTGTAACGGAGACACTACAGTCTGCATTATCTCCACAGTGTTCCTGCACTGTACACACTCTGTAACCGGAGAATAAATTCGGCATTGTCCCCACAGTGTACCTGCTCCGTACACACTCTGTAACTCTGACACAACAGTCTGCATTATCTCCACAGTGTACCTGAACCGTACACAGTCTGTAATCGTGACACTACAGTCTGCATTATCTCCACAGTGTACCTGCACCGCACAGACTCTGTAACCATGTGACTACAGTCGGCATTATCCCCACTGTGAACCTGCACCGTACACACTCTGCAACCGTGACACTACAGTCTGCATTATCTCCACAGTGTACCTGCACTGTACACACTCTGTAACCATGAGACTACAGTCTGCATTATCTCCACAGTGTACCCGCACCGTGCACAATCTGTAACTGTGACATTAAAGTCTGCATTATCTCCACAGTGTTACTGCACCGTACACACTCTGTAACCATGAGACTACAGTCTGCATTATCTCCACAGTATACCCGCACCATACTCACTCTGTAACTGTGACATTACAGTCTGCATTATCTCCACAGTGTTACTGCACCGTACACACTCTGTAACGGAGATACTACTGTCCGCATTATCTCCACAGTGTACCTGCACCGTACACACTCTGTACTCGTGAGACTACAGTCTGCATTATCTCCACAGTGTACCTGCACCGTACACACTCTGTAACCCTGAGACTACTGTCTGCATTATTTCCATAGTGTACCTGCACTGTACACACTCTGTAACTGTGAGACTACAGTCTGCATTATCTCTACAGTGTACCTGCTTCATGCACACTCTCTAACCGTGACATTATAGTCAACATTATCTCCACAGTATACCTTCTCTATACACACTCTGTAACCCTGAGACTGCAGTCTGCATTATCTCCACAGTGTAACTGCACCGTACACACTCTGTAACCCTGAGACTGCAGTCTGCATTATCTCGACAGTATACCTGCACCATACTCACTCTGTAACTGTGACAGTACAGTCTGCTTTATCTCCACAGTGAACCTGCACCGTACACACTCTGTAACCCTGAGACTGCAGTCTGCATTATCTCGACAGTATACCTGCACCATACTCACTCTGTAACTGTGACATTACAGTCTGCATTATCTCCACAGTGAACCTGCACCGTACACACTCTGTAACGGAGATACTACTGTCTGCATTATCTCCACAGTGTACCCGCACTGTACACACTCTGTAACCCTGAGACTACTGTCTGCATTATTTCCATAGTGTACCTGCACTGTACACACTCTGTAACTGTGAGACTACGGTCTGCATTATCTCTACAGTGTACCGGCACCGTACACACTCTGTAACTGTGACATTACAGTCTGCATTATCTCCACAGTGAACCTGCACCGTACACACTCTGTAACGGAGATACTACTGTCTGCATTATCTCCACAGTGTACCTGCACCGCACACTCTCTGTAACTGTGACATTATACTCAACAGTATCTCCAGAGTATACCTTCTCTATACACACTCTGTATCCATGACACTACAGTCTGCATTATCTTCACAGCGTAACTGCACCGCACATACTCTGTAACTGTGACATTATAGTCAACATTATCTCCACAGTATACCTTCTCTACACACACTCTGTAACC
This sequence comes from Hypanus sabinus, assembly GCF_030144855.1. Classification (NCBI taxonomy): domain Eukaryota; kingdom Metazoa; phylum Chordata; class Chondrichthyes; order Myliobatiformes; family Dasyatidae; genus Hypanus; species Hypanus sabinus. The sequence goes on along the minus strand of NC_082712.1, from coordinate 112,334,058 downwards.
CTGAGACTACAGTCTGCATTATCTCGACAGTATACCTGCACCATACTCACTCTGTAACTGTGACAGTACGGTCTGCATTATCTCCACAGTGCACCCGCACTATACACACACTATACCTGTGACATTATGGTCTCCATTATCGCCACATTGTACCTGCACCGTACACACTCTGTACATGTGAGAGTACAGTCTGCATTATCTCCACAGTGTACCCGCACCGTACACACTCTGTAACCTTGAGACTACAGTCTGCATTTTCTCCACAGTGTACCTGCACCGTGCACAATCTGTAACTGTGATATTAAAGTCTGCATTATCTCCACAGTGTTACTGCACCGTACACACTCTGTAACTGTGAGACTACAGTCTGCATTATCTCTACAGGGTACCTGCTTCATGCACACTCTCTAACCGTGACATTATAGTCAACATTATCTCCACAGTATACCTTCTCTATACACACTCTGTAACCCTGAGACTGCAGTCTGCATTATCTCGACAGTATACCTGCACCATACTCACTCTGTAACTGTGACATTACAGTCTGCATTATCTCCATAGTGTACCTGCACAGTACACTCTCTGTAACCGTGAGACTACAGTCTGCATTACCTCCACAGTGTACCTGCACCGTACACACTCTGCAACCATGACATTAAAGTCTGCATTATCTCCACAGTGTACCTGCACCGCACAGACTCTGTAACCATGTGACTACAGTCGGCATTATCCCCACTGTGTACCTGAACCGTACACACTCAGTTTCTGTGTGACTACAGTCTGCATTATCACCACAGTTTACCTGCACCATACACACTCTGTAACCATGTGACTACAGTCTGCATTATCTCCACAGTGTACCTGCTCCATACACAGTCTGTAACTCTGATACAACAGTCTGCATTATTGCCACAGTGTAACTGCACTGTACACACTCTGTAACTGTGACATTACAGTCTGCATTATCTCCACAGTGAACCTGCACCGTACACACTCTGTAACGGAGACACTACAGTCTGCATTATCTCCACAGTGTTCCTGCACTGTACACACTCTGTAACCGGAGAATAAATTCCGCATTGTCCCCACAGTGTACCTGTTCCGTACACACTCTGTAACTCTGACACTACAGTCTGCATTATCTCCACAGTGTACCTGCTCCATACTCACTCTGTAACTGTGACATTACAGTATGCATTATCTCCACAGTGAACCTGCACCGTACACACTCTGTAACGGAGATACTACAGTCTGCATTATCTCCACAGTGTACCCGCACCGTGCACAATCTGTAACTGTGACATTACAGTCTGCATTATCTCCACAGTGAACCTGCACCGTACACACTCTGTAACGGAGATACTACTGTCTGCATTATCTCCACAGTGTACCTGCAGCGTGCACACTCTGTAACCGTGACACTACAGTCTGCATTATCTCCACAGTTTAACTGCACCATACACACTCTGTAATCGTGAGACTACAGTCTGCATTATACCCACAGTTTACCTGCTCCGTTAACACTCTGTAACTCTGACACTACAGTCTGCATTATCTCCGCAGTGTATCTACTCCATGCACACTCTGTAACCATAACACTACAGTCAGCATTATCTCCACAGTGTAGCTGAACCGTCAACACTCTGCAACTGTGACACAACAGTCTGCATTATCTCCACAGTGTAACTGCACCGTACACACTCTGTAACCGGAGGCTACAGTCGGCATTGTCCTCACAGTGTACCTTCTCCATGCACACTCTGTAACCATGACACTAAAGTCTGCATTATCTCCACAGTGTACCTGAACAGTACACAGTCTGTAATCGTGACACTACAGTCTGCATTATGTCCACAGTGTACCTGCACCATACACACTCTGTAACCATGACACTAAAGTCTGCATAATCTCCACAGTGTAACTGCACTGTACACACTCTGTAAGCATGACGCTAAAGTCTGCATTATACCCACAGTTTACCTACTCCATACACACTCTGTAGCCATAACACTACAGTCAGCGTTATCTCCATTGTGTAGCTGAACAGTCAACACTCTGCAACTGTGACACAACAGTCTACATTATCTCCACAGTGTAACTGCACCGTACACACTCTGTAACTCTGACACAACGGTCTGCATTATCTCCACAGTGTAACTGCACCGTACACACTCTGTAACCAACACTACAGTCTGCATTATCTCCACAGTGTACCTGAACCGTACACACTCTGTAATCGTGACGCTAAAGTCTGCATAATCTCCACAGTGTACCTACTCCATACACACTCTGTAACCCTGAGACTACTGTCTGCATTATCTCCACAGTGTACCCGCACTGTACACACACTATACCTGTGAGATTACGGACTCCATTATCGCCACAGAGTACCTGCACCGTACACACTCTGTAACCGTGAGAATACAGTCTGCATTATCTCCACATTGTACCTGCACTGTGCACAATCTGTAACTGAGACATTACAGTCTGAATTATCTCCACAGTGTACCTGCACCGTACACACTCTGTAACCGTGACATTAAAGTCGACATTATATCCACAGTGTACCTGCACCGTACACACTCTGTAAGTATGACACTAAAGTCTGCATAATCTCCACAGTGTAACTGCACCGTACACACTCTGTAAGCATAACGCTAAAGTCTGCATTATTTCCACAGTGTACCTACTCCGTACACACTCTGTAGCCATAACACTACAGTCTGCATTATCTCCATAGTGTAGCTGAACCGTCAAAACTTGGTAACTGTGACACTACAGTCTGCATTATCTCCACAGTGTACCTGCAGCGTGCACACTCTGTAACCGTGACACTACAGTCTGCATTATCTCCACAGTTTAACTGCACCATACACACTCTGTAACTCTGACACTACAGTCTGCATTATCTCCACAGTGTATCTACTCCATGCACACTCTGTAACCATAACACTACAGTCAGCATTATCTCCATAGTGTAGCTGAACCGTCAACACTCTGCAACTGTGACACAACAGTCTGCATTATCTCCACAGTGTAACTACACCGTACACACTCTGTAACCGGAGAATAAAGTTGGCATTGTCCCCACAGTGTACCTGCTCTGTACGCACTCTGTAACACTGACACTACAGTCTGCATTATCTCCATAGTGTAACTGCACCGTACACACTCTGTAACACTGACACTACAGTCTGCATTATCTCCACAGTGTAACTGCACCGTACACACTCTGTAACACTGACACTACAGTCTGCATTATCTCCACAGTGTAACTGCACCGTACACACTCTGTAACACTGACACTACAGTCTGCATTATCTCCACAGTGTAACTGCACCGTACACAGTCTGTAACACTGACACTACAGTCTGCATTGTCCCCACAGTGTAACTGCACCGTACACACTCTGTAACACTGACACTACAGTCTGCATTATCTCCACAGTGTAACTGCACCGTACACACTCTGTAACACTGACACTACAGTCTGCATTATCTCCACAGTGTAACTGCTCCGTACACACTCTGTAACCGACACTACAGTCTGCTTTATCTCCACAGTTTACTGAACTGTACACAGTCTGTAATCATGACACTACAGTCTGCATTATCTCCACATTGTACCTGCACTGTGCACAATCTGTAACTGAGACATTACAGTCTGAATTATCTCCACAGTATACCTGCAGCGTGCATACTCTGTAACCGTGACACTACAGTCTGCATTATCTCCACAGTTTAACTGCACCATACACACTCAGTAATCGTGAGACTACAGTCTGCATTATACCCACAGTTTACCTGCTCCGTTAACACTCTGTAACTCTGACACTACAGTCTGCATTATCTCCACAGTGTATCTACTCCATGCACTCTCTGTAACAATAACACTACAGTCAGCATTATCTCCATAGCGTAGCTGAACCGTCAACACTCTGCAACTGTGACACAACAGTCTGCATTATCTCCACAGTGTAACTGCACCGTACACACTCTGTAACTCTGACACAACGGTCTGCATTATCTCCACAATGTAACTGCTCCGTACACACTCTGTAACCGACACTACAGTCTGCTTTATCTCCACAGTTTACTGAACTGTACACAGTCTGTAATCATGACACTACAGTCTGCATTATCTCCACATTGTACCTGCACTGTGCACAATCTGTAACTGAGACATTACAGTCTGAATTATCTCCACAGTATACCTGCACCGTACACACTCTGTAACCGTGACATTAAAGTCGACATTATATCCACAGTGTACCAGCACCGTACACACTCTGTAAGCATGACGCTGAAGTCTGCATAATCTCCACAGTGTAACTGCACCGTACACACTCTGTAAGCATGACACTACAGTCTGCATTATCTCCACAGTGTATCTACTCCATGCACACTCTGTAACCATAACACTACAGTCAGCATTATCTCCATAGTGTAGCTGAACCGTCAACACTCTGCAACTGTGACACAACAGTCTGCATTATCTCCACAGTGTAACTGCACCGTACACACTCTGTAACCTTGAGATTACAGTCTGCATTATCTCCACAGTGCACCTGCACCGTGCACAATCTGTAACTGTGACATTACATTCTGCATTATCACCACAGTGTACCTGCACCGTACACACTCTGTAACTCTGACACAACGGTCTGCATTATCTCCACAGTGTAACTGCTCCGTACACACTCTGTAACCGACACTACAGTCTGCTTTATCTCCACAGTTTACTGAACTGTACACAGTCTGTAATCATGACACTACAGTCTGCATTATCTCCACATTGTACCTGCACTGTGCACAATCTGTAACTGAGACATTACAGTCTGAATTATCTCCACAGTGTACCTGCACCGTACACACTCTGTAACCGTGACATTAAAGTCGACATTATATCCATAGTGTGCCTGCACAGTTCATACTCTGTAACCCTGAGACTACAGTCACCATTACCACCACACTGTACCTGCACTGTACACACTCTGTAAAGGTGAGATTACAGTCAGAATTATCTTCACAGTGTACCTGCACCGTACACACTCTGTAACCATGAGACTACAGTCTGCATTATCTCCACAGTGTACCCGCACTGTACACACACTATACCTGTGAGATTACGGACTCCATTATCGCCACAGAGTACCTGCACCGTACACACTCTGTAACCGTGAGAATACAGTCTGCATTATCCCCACATTGTACCTGCACTGTGCACAATCTGTAACTGAGACATTACAGTCTGAATTATCTCCACAGTGTACCTGCACCGTACACACTCTGTAAGCATAACGCTAAAGTCTGCATTATTTCCACAGTGTACCTACTCCGTACACACTGTAGCCATAACACTACAGTCTGCATTATCTCCACAGTGTACCTGCACCGTACACACTCTGTAAGCATGACGCTAAAGTCTGCATTATTTCCACAGTGTACCTACTCTGTACACACTCTGTAGCCATAACACTACAGTCTGCATTATCTCCATAGTGTAGCTGAACCGTCAAAACTTGGTAACTGTGACACTACAGTCTGCATTATCTCCACAGTGTACCCGCACTGTACACACAATATACCTGTGAGATTACGGACTCCATACCCATCTCCATCTCCAATACCATCACACTGAGCATGAGGGCCCCCCAGGGCTGTGTGCTCAGTACACTGCTGTTCACTCTGCTGACACACGACAGTGCTGCCACACACGGCTTGAACCACATCATCAAGTTTACCGATGACACGACCGTGGTGGATCTCATCAGCAAGAATGATGAGTCAGCATACAGAGAGGAGGTGCACCGTACACACTCTGTAACCGTGACATTAAAGTCGACATTATATCCACAGTGTACCTGCACCATACACACTCTGTAAGCATGACGCTGAAGTCTGCATAATCTCCACAGTGTACCTACTCCGTACACACTGTAGCCATAACACTACAGTCTGCATTATCTCCATAGTGTAGCTGAACCGTCAAAACTTGGTAACTGTGACACTACAGTCTGCATTATCTCCACAGTGTACCTGCAGCGTGCACACTCTGTAACCGTGACACTACAGTCTGCATTATCTCCACAGTTTAACTGCACCATACACACTCTGTAATCCAGTCTGCATTATACCCACAGTTTACCTGCTCCGTTAACACTCTGTAACTCTGACACTACAGTCTGCATTATCTCCACAGTGTATCTACTCCATGCACACTCTGTAACCATAACACTACAGTCAGCATTATCTCCACAGTGTAGCTGAACCGTCAACACTCTGCAACTGTGACACAACAGTCTGCATTATCTCCACAGTGTAACTGCACCGTACACACTCTGTAACTCTGACACTACAGTCTGCATTATCTCCACAGTGTAACTGCTCCGTACACACTCTGTAACTCTGACACTACAGTCTGCATTATCTCCACAGTGTAACTGCTCCGTACTCACTCTGTAACCGACACTACAGTCTGCATTATCTCCACAGTGTAACTGCACCATGCACAATCTGTAACTGTGACATTAAAGTCTGCATTATCTCCACAGTGTTACTGCACCGTACACACTCTGTAACCCTGAGACTACTGTCTGCATTATTTCCATAGTGTACCTGCTCCGTACACACTCTGTAACTGTGAGACTACGGTCTGCATTATCTCTACAGTGTACCGGCACCGTACACACTCTGTAACTGTGACATTACAGTCTGCATTATCTCCACAGTGAACCTGCACCGTACACACTCTGTAACGGAGATACTACTGTCTGCATTATCTCCACAGTGTACCTGCACCGCACACTCTCTGTAACTGTGACATTATACTCAACAGTATCTCCAGAGTATACCTTCTCTATACACACTCTGTATCCATGACACTACAGTCTGCATTATCTTCACAGCGTAACTGCACCGCACATACTCTGTAACTGTGACATTATAGTCAACATTATCTCCACAGTATACCTTCTCTACACACACTCTGTAACCCTGAGACTACAGTCTGCATTATCTCGACAGTATACCTGCACCATACTCACTCTGTAACTGTGACAGTACGGTCTGCATTATCTCCACAGTGCACCCGCACTATACACACACTATACCTGTGACATTATGGTCTCCATTATCGCCACATTGTACCTGCACCGTACACACTCTGTACATGTGAGAGTACAGTCTGCATTATCTCCACAGTGTACCCGCACCGTACACACTCTGTAACCTTGAGACTACAGTCTGCATTTTCTCCACAGTGTACCTGCACCGTGCACAATCTGTAACTGTGATATTAAAGTCTGCATTATCTCCACAGTGTTACTGCACCGTACACACTCTGTAACTGTGAGACTACAGTCTGCATTATCTCTACAGGGTACCTGCTTCATGCACACTCTCTAACCGTGACATTATAGTCAACATTATCTCCACAGTATACCTTCTCTATACACACTCTGTAACCCTGAGACTGCAGTCTGCATTATCTCGACAGTATACCTGCACCATACACTCTCTGTAACCGTGAGACTACAGTCTGCATTACCTCCACAGTGTACCTGCACCGTACACACTCTGCAACCATGACATTAAAGTCTGCATTATCTCCACAGTGTACCTGCACCGCACAGACTCTGTAACCATGTGACTACAGTCGGCATTATCCCCACTGTGTACCTGAACCGTACACACTCAGTTTCTGTGTGACTACAGTCTGCATTATCACCACAGTTTACCTGCACCATACACACTCTGTAACCATGTGACTACAGTCTGCATTATCTCCACAGTGTACCTGCTCCATACACAGTCTGTAACTCTGATACAACAGTCTGCATTATTGCCACAGTGTAACTGCACTGTACACACTCTGTAACTGTGACATTACAGTCTGCATTATCTCCACAGTGAACCTGCACCGTACACACTCTGTAACGGAGACACTACAGTCTGCATTATCTCCACAGTGTTCCTGCACTGTACACACTCTGTAACCGGAGAATAAATTCCGCATTGTCCCCACAGTGTACCTGTTCCGTACACACTCTGTAACTCTGACACTACAGTCTGCATTATCTCCACAGTGTACCTGCTCCATACTCACTCTGTAACTGTGACATTACAGTATGCATTATCTCCACAGTGAACCTGCACCGTACACACTCTGTAACGGAGATACTACAGTCTGCATTATCTCCACAGTGTACCCGCACCGTGCACAATCTGTAACTGTGACATTACAGTCTGCATTATCTCCACAGTGAACCTGCACCGTACACACTCTGTAACGGAGATACTACTGTCTGCATTATCTCCACAGTGTACCTGCAGCGTGCACACTCTGTAACCGTGACACTACAGTCTGCATTATCTCCACAGTTTAACTGCACCATACACACTCTGTAATCGTGAGACTACAGTCTGCATTATACCCACAGTTTACCTGCTCCGTTAACACTCTGTAACTCTGACACTACAGTCTGCATTATCTCCGCAGTGTATCTACTCCATGCACACTCTGTAACCATAACACTACAGTCAGCATTATCTCCACAGTGTAGCTGAACCGTCAACACTCTGCAACTGTGACACAACAGTCTGCATTATCTCCACAGTGTAACTGCACCGTACACACTCTGTAACCGGAGGCTACAGTCGGCATTGTCCTCACAGTGTACCTTCTCCATGCACACTCTGTAACCATGACACTAAAGTCTGCATTATCTCCACAGTGTACCTGAACAGTACACAGTCTGTAATCGTGACACTACAGTCTGCATTATGTCCACAGTGTACCTGCACCATACACACTCTGTAACCATGACACTAAAGTCTGCATAATCTCCACAGTGTAACTGCACTGTACACACTCTGTAAGCATGACGCTAAAGTCTGCATTATACCCACAGTTTACCTACTCCATACACACTCTGTAGCCATAACACTACAGTCAGCGTTATCTCCATTGTGTAGCTGAACAGTCAACACTCTGCAACTGTGACACAACAGTCTACATTATCTCCACAGTGTAACTGCACCGTACACACTCTGTAACTCTGACACAACGGTCTGCATTATCTCCACAGTGTAACTGCACCGTACACACTCTGTAACCAACACTACAGTCTGCATTATCTCCACAGTGTACCTGAACCGTACACACTCTGTAATCGTGACGCTAAAGTCTGCATAATCTCCACAGTGTACCTACTCCATACACACTCTGTAACCCTGAGACTACTGTCTGCATTATCTCCACAGTGTACCCGCACTGTACACACACTATACCTGTGAGATTACGGACTCCATTATCGCCACAGAGTACCTGCACCGTACACACTCTGTAACCGTGAGAATACAGTCTGCATTATCTCCACATTGTACCTGCACTGTGCACAATCTGTAACTGAGACATTACAGTCTGAATTATCTCCACAGTGTACCTGCACCGTACACACTCTGTAACCGTGACATTAAAGTCGACATTATATCCACAGTGTACCTGCACCGTACACACTCTGTAAGTATGACACTAAAGTCTGCATAATCTCCACAGTGTAACTGCACCGTACACACTCTGTAAGCATAACGCTAAAGTCTGCATTATTTCCACAGTGTACCTACTCCGTACACACTCTGTAGCCATAACACTACAGTCTGCATTATCTCCATAGTGTAGCTGAACCGTCAAAACTTGGTAACTGTGACACTACAGTCTGCATTATCTCCACAGTGTACCTGCAGCGTGCACACTCTGTAACCGTGACACTACAGTCTGCATTATCTCCACAGTTTAACTGCACCATACACACTCTGTAACTCTGACACTACAGTCTGCATTATCTCCACAGTGTATCTACTCCATGCACACTCTGTAACCATAACACTACAGTCAGCATTATCTCCATAGTGTAGCTGAACCGTCAACACTCTGCAACTGTGACACAACAGTCTGCATTATCTCCACAGTGTAACTACACCGTACACACTCTGTAACCGGAGAATAAAGTTGGCATTGTCCCCACAGTGTACCTGCTCTGTACGCACTCTGTAACACTGACACTACAGTCTGCATTATCTCCATAGTGTAACTGCACCGTACACACTCTGTAACACTGACACTACAGTCTGCATTATCTCCACAGTGTAACTGCACCGTACACACTCTGTAACACTGACACTACAGTCTGCATTATCTCCACAGTGTAACTGCACCGTACACACTCTGTAACACTGACACTACAGTCTGCATTATCTCCATAGTGTAACTGCACCGTACACACTCTGTAACACTGACACTACAGTCTGCATTATCTCCACAGTGTAACTGCACCGTACACACTCTGTAACACTGACACTACAGTCTGCATTATCTCCACAGTGTAACTGCACCGTACACACTCTGTAACACTGACACTACAGTCTGCATTATCTCCACAGTGTAACTGCACCGTACACAGTCTGTAACACTGACACTACAGTCTGCATTGTCCCCACAGTGTAACTGCACCGTACACACTCTGTAACACTGACACTACAGTCTGCATTATCTCCACAGTGTAACTGCACCGTACACACTCTGTAACACTGACACTACAGTCTGCATTATCTCCACAGTGTAACTGCTCCGTACACACTCTGTAACCGACACTACAGTCTGCTTTATCTCCACAGTTTACTGAACTGTACACAGTCTGTAATCATGACACTACAGTCTGCATTATCTCCACATTGTACCTGCACTGTGCACAATCTGTAACTGAGACATTACAGTCTGAATTATCTCCACAGTATACCTGCAGCGTGCATACTCTGTAACCGTGACACTACAGTCTGCATTATCTCCACAGTTTAACTGCACCATACACACTCAGTAATCGTGAGACTACAGTCTGCATTATACCCACAGTTTACCTGCTCCGTTAACACTCTGTAACTCTGACACTACAGTCTGCATTATCTCCACAGTGTATCTACTCCATGCACTCTCTGTAACAATAACACTACAGTCAGCATTATCTCCATAGCGTAGCTGAACCGTCAACACTCTGCAACTGTGACACAACAGTCTGCATTATCTCCACAGTGTAACTGCACCGTACACACTCTGTAACTCTGACACAACGGTCTGCATTATCTCCACAATGTAACTGCTCCGTACACACTCTGTAACCGACACTACAGTCTGCTTTATCTCCACAGTTTACTGAACTGTACACAGTCTGTAATCATGACACTACAGTCTGCATTATCTCCACATTGTACCTGCACTGTGCACAATCTGTAACTGAGACATTACAGTCTGAATTATCTCCACAGTATACCTGCACCGTACACACTCTGTAACCGTGACATTAAAGTCGACATTATATCCACAGTGTACCAGCACCGTACACACTCTGTAAGCATGACGCTGAAGTCTGCATAATCTCCACAGTGTAACTGCACCGTACACACTCTGTAAGCATGACACTACAGTCTGCATTATCTCCACAGTGTATCTACTCCATGCACACTCTGTAACCATAACACTACAGTCAGCATTATCTCCATAGTGTAGCTGAACCGTCAACACTCTGCAACTGTGACACAACAGTCTGCATTATCTCCACAGTGTAACTGCACCGTACACACTCTGTAACCTTGAGATTACAGTCTGCATTATCTCCACAGTGCACCTGCACCGTGCACAATCTGTAACTGTGACATTACATTCTGCATTATCACCACAGTGTACCTGCACCGTACACACTCTGTAACTCTGACACAACGGTCTGCATTATCTCCACAGTGTAACTGCTCCGTACACACTCTGTAACCGACACTACAGTCTGCTTTATCTCCACAGTTTACTGAACTGTACACAGTCTGTAATCATGACACTACAGTCTGCATTATCTCCACATTGTACCTGCACTGTGCACAATCTGTAACTGAGACATTACAGTCTGAATTATCTCCACAGTGTACCTGCACCGTACACACTCTGTAACCGTGACATTAAAGTCGACATTATATCCATAGTGTGCCTGCACAGTTCATACTCTGTAACCCTGAGACTACAGTCACCATTACCACCACACTGTACCTGCACTGTACACACTCTGTAAAGGTGAGATTACAGTCAGAATTATCTTCACAGTGTACCTGCACCGTACACACTCTGTAACCATGAGACTACAGTCTGCATTATCTCCACAGTGTACCCGCACTGTACACACACTATACCTGTGAGATTACGGACTCCATTATCGCCACAGAGTACCTGCACCGTACACACTCTGTAACCGTGAGAATACAGTCTGCATTATCCCCACATTGTACCTGCACTGTGCACAATCTGTAACTGAGACATTACAGTCTGAATTATCTCCACAGTGTACCTGCACCGTACACACTCTGTAAGCATAACGCTAAAGTCTGCATTATTTCCACAGTGTACCTACTCCGTACACACTGTAGCCATAACACTACAGTCTGCATTATCTCCACAGTGTACCTGCACCGTACACACTCTGTAAGCATGACGCTAAAGTCTGCATTATTTCCACAGTGTACCTACTCTGTACACACTCTGTAGCCATAACACTACAGTCTGCATTATCTCCATAGTGTAGCTGAACCGTCAAAACTTGGTAACTGTGACACTACAGTCTGCATTATCTCCACAGTGTACCCGCACTGTACACACAATATACCTGTGAGATTACGGACTCCATACCCATCTCCATCTCCAATACCATCACACTGAGCATGAGGGCCCCCCAGGGCTGTGTGCTCAGTACACTGCTGTTCACTCTGCTGACACACGACAGTGCTGCCACACACGGCTTGAACCACATCATCAAGTTTACCGATGACACGACCGTGGTGGATCTCATCAGCAAGAATGATGAGTCAGCATACAGAGAGGAGGTGCACCGTACACACTCTGTAACCGTGACATTAAAGTCGACATTATATCCACAGTGTACCTGCACCATACACACTCTGTAAGCATGACGCTGAAGTCTGCATAATCTCCACAGTGTACCTACTCCGTACACACTGTAGCCATAACACTACAGTCTGCATTATCTCCATAGTGTAGCTGAACCGTCAAAACTTGGTAACTGTGACACTACAGTCTGCATTATCTCCACAGTGTACCTGCAGCGTGCACACTCTGTAACCGTGACACTACAGTCTGCATTATCTCCACAGTTTAACTGCACCATACACACTCTGTAATCCAGTCTGCATTATACCCACAGTTTACCTGCTCCGTTAACACTCTGTAACTCTGACACTACAGTCTGCATTATCTCCACAGTGTATCTACTCCATGCACACTCTGTAACCATAACACTACAGTCAGCATTATCTCCACAGTGTAGCTGAACCGTCAACACTCTGCAACTGTGACACAACAGTCTGCATTATCTCCACAGTGTAACTGCACCGTACACACTCTGTAACTCTGACACTACAGTCTGCATTATCTCCACAGTGTAACTGCTCCGTACACACTCTGTAACTCTGACACTACAGTCTGCATTATCTCCACAGTGTAACTGCTCCGTACTCACTCTGTAACCGACACTACAGTCTGCATTATCTCCACAGTGTAACTGCACCATGCACAATCTGTAACTGTGACATTAAAGTCTGCATTATCTCCACAGTGTTACTGCACCGTACACACTCTGTAACCCTGAGACTACTGTCTGCATTATTTCCATAGTGTACCTGCTCCGTACACACTCTGTAACTGTGAGACTACAGTCTGCATTATCTCTACAGTGTACCTGCTTCATGCACACTCTCTAACCGTGACATTATAGTCAACATTATCTCCACAGTATGCCTTCTCTATACACACTCTGTAACCCTGAGACTGCAGTCTGCATTATCTCGACAGTATACCTGCACCATACTCACTCTGTAACTGTGACATTACAGTCTGCATTATCTCCATAGTGTACCTGCACCGTACACTCTCTGTAACCGTGAGACTACAGTCTGCATTACCTCCACAGTGTACCTGCACCGTACACACTCTGTAACCATGACATTAAAGTCTGCATTATCTCCACAGTGTACCTGCACCACACAGACTCTGTAACCATGTGACTACAGTCGGCATTATCCCCACTGTGTACCTGAACCGTACACACTCAGTATCTGTGTGACTACAGTCTGCATTATCTCCACAGTGTACCTGCTCCATACACAGTCTGTAACTCTGATACAACAGTCTGCATTATTGCCACAGTGTAACTGCACTGTACACACTCTGTAACTGTGACATTACAGTCTGCATTATCTCCACAGTGAACCTGCACCGTACACAATCTGTAACGGAGACACTACAGTCTGCATTATCTCCACAGTGTTCCTGCACTGTACACACTCTGTAACCGGAGAATAAATTCCGCATTGTCCCCACAGTGTACCTGTTCCGTACACACTCTGTAACTCTGACACAACAGTCTGCATTATCTCCACAGTGTAACTGCACCGTACACACACTGTAACCAACACTACAGACTGCATTATCTCCACAGTGTACCTGAACCGTACACAGTCTGTAATCGTGACACTACAGTCTGCATTATCTCCACAGTGTACCTACACCGTGCACAATCTGCAACCGTGACACTACAGTCAACATTATCTCCACAGTATACCTGCTCCGCACACACTCTGTACCTGTGAGACTACAGTCTGCATTATCTCCACAGTGTACCCGCACTATACACACACTATACCTGTGACATTATGGTCTCCATTATCGCCACAGTGTACCTGCACCGTGCACAATCTGTAACTGTGACATTAAAGTCTGCATTATCTCCACAGTGTTACTGCACCGTACACACTCTGTAACCCTGAGACTACTGTCTGCATTATTTCCATAGTGTACCTGCACCGTACACACTCTGTAACTGTGAGACTACAGTCTGCATTATCTCTACAGTGTACCTGCTTCATGCACACTCTCTAACCGTGACATTATAGTCAACATTATCTCCACAGTATACCTTCTCTATACACACTCTGTAACCCTGAGACTGCAGTCTGCATTATCTCGACAGTATACCTGCACCATACTCACTCTGTAACTGTGACATTACAGTCTGCATTATCTCCACAGTGAACCTGCACCGTACACACTCTGTAACGGAGATACTACAGTCTGCATTATCTCCACAGTGTACCCGCACCGTGCACAATCTGTAACTGTGACATTACAGTCTGCATTATCTCCACAGTGAACCTGCACCGTACACACTCTGTAACGGAGATACTACTGTCTGCATTATCTCCACAGTGTACCCGCACCGTGCACAATCTGTAACTGTGACATTAAAGTCTGCATTATCTCCACAGTGTTACTGCACCGTACACACTCTGTAACCCTGAGACTGCAGTCTGCATTATCTCGACAGTATACCTGCACCATACTCACTCTGTAACTGTGACATTACAGTCTGCATTATCTCCACAGTGAACCTGCACCGTACACACTCTGTAACGGAGATACTACTGTCTGCATTATCTCGACAGTATACCCGCACCGTGCACAATCTGTAACTGTGACATTACAGTCTGCATTATCTCCACAGTGAACCTGCACCGTACACACTCTGTAACGGAGATACTACTGTCTGCATTATCTCCACAGTGTAACTGCACCGCACACTCTCTGTAACTGTGACATTATACTCAACAGTATCTCCACAGTATACCTTCTCTATACACACTCTGTATCCATGACACTACAGTCTGCATTATCTTCACAGTGTAACTGCACCGCACATACTCTGTAACTGTGACATTATAGTCAACATTATCTCCACAGTATACCTTCTCTACACACACTCTGTAACCCTGAGACTACAGTCTGCATTATCTCGACAGTATACCTGCACCATACTCACTCTGTAACTGTGACAGTACGGTCTGCATTATCTCCACAGTGTACCTGTACCGTACACACTCTGTAACTGTGACAGTACAGTCTGCATTATCTCCACAGTGAACCTGCACCGTACACACTCTGTAACGGAGATACTACTGTCTGCATTATCTCCACAGTGTACCTGCACTGTACACACTGTGTAACTGTGTCATTACAGTCTGCATTATCTCCACAGTGTACCGGCACCGTACACACTCTGTAACCTTGAGACTACAGTCTGCATTATCTCCACAGTGTACCTGCACCGTGCACAATCTGTAACGGAGACACTACAGTCTGCATTATCTCCACAGTGTACCGGCACCGTACACACTCTGTAACCTTGAGACTACAGTCTGCATTATCTCCACAGTGTACCTGCACCGTGCACAATCTGTAACGGAGACACTACAGTCTGCATTATCTCCACAGTGTACCTGCACTGTACACACTCTGTAACCTTGAGACTACAGTCTGCATTATCTCCACAGTGCACCTGCACCGTGCACAATCTGTAACTGTGACATTGCATTCTGCATTATCTCCACAGTGTAACTGCACCGCACACTCTCTGTAACTGTGACATTACATTCTGCATTATCTCCACAGTGTAACTGCACCGCACATACTCTGTAACTGTGACATTATAGTCAACATTATCTCCACAGTATACCTTCTCTACACACACTCTGTAACCCTGAGACTACAGTCTGCATTATCTCGACAGTATACCTGCACCATACTCACTCTGTAACTGTGACAGTACAGTCTGCATTATCTCCACAGTGAACCTGCACCGTACACACTCTGTAACCGTGACAGTACAGTCTGCATTATCTCCACAGTGTTCCTGCACCCTACACACTCTGTAACCCTGAGACTACTGTCTGCATTATCTCTACAGGGTACCTGCTTCATGCACACTCTCTAACCGTGACATTATAGTCAACATTATCTCCACAGTATACCTTCTCTACACACACTCTGTAACCCTGAGACTGCAGTCTGCATTATCTCGACAGTATACCTGCACCGTACACACTCTGTAACTGTGACATTACAGTCTGCATTATCTCCACAGTGAACCTGCACCGTACACACTCTGTAACGGAGATACTACTGTCTGCATTATCTCCACAGTGTAACTGCACCGCACACTCTCTGTAACTGTGACATTATACTCAACAGTATCTCCACAGTATACCTTCTCTATACACACTCTGTATCCATGACACTACAGTCTGCATTATCTTCACAGTGTAACTGCACCGCACATACTCTGTAACTGTGACATTATAGTCAACATTATCTCCACAGTATACCTTCTCTACACACACTCTGTAACCCTGAGACTACAGTCTGCATTATCTCGACAGTATACCTGCACCATACTCACTCTGTAACTGTGAGACTACAGTCTGCATTATCTCTACAGTGTACCTGCTTCATGCACACTCTCTGACCGTGACATTATACTCAACAGTATCTCCACAGTATACCTTCTCTATACACTCTGTATCCATGACACTACAGTCAGCATTATCTTCACAGTGTAACTGCACCGCACATACTCTGTAACTGTGACATTATAGTCAACATTATCTCCAGAGTATACCTTCTCTATACACACTCTGTATCCATGACACTACAGTCTGCATTATCTTCACAGTGTAACTGCACCGCACATACTCTGTAACTGTGACATTATAGTCAACATTATCTCCACAGTATACCTTCTCTACACATACTCTGTAACCCTGAGACTACAGTCTGCATTATCTCGACAGTATACCTGCACCATACTCACTCTGTAACTGTGACAGTACAGTCTGCATTATCTCCACAATGTACCTGTACCGTACACACTCTGTACCTGTGAGACTACAGTCTGCATTATCTCCACAGTGTACCTGCACCGTACACACTCTGTAACCATGTGACTACAGTCTACATTATCTCCACAGTGTACCTGCACCGTACACACTCTGTAACCCTGAGACTACTGTCTGCATTATCTCTACAGTGTACCTGCTCCGTGCACACTCTGTAACCCTGAGACTACTGTCTGCATTATCTCCACAGTCTACCTGCACCATACACACTCTCTGACCGTGACATTATAGTCAACATTATCTCCACAGTATACCTTCTCTATACACACTCTGTAACCCTGAGACTGCAGTCTGCATTATCTCGACAGTATACCTGCACCATACTCACTCTGTAACTGTGACGGTACAGTCTGCATTATCTCCACAGTGTACCTGTACCGTACACACTCTGTAACTGTGACATTACAGTCTGCATTATCTCCACAGTGAACCTGCACCGTACACACTCTGTAACGGAGACACTACAGTCTACATTATCTCCACAGTGTACCTGCACCGTACACACTCTGTACTCGTGAGACTACAGTCTGCATTATCTCCACAGTTTTCCTGCACCGTACACACTCTGTAACGGAGACACTACAGTCTGCATTATCTCCACAGTGTACCTGCACCGTACACACTCTGTAACCCTGAGACTACAGTCTGCATTATCTCCACAGTGTACCGGCACCGTACACACTCTGTAACGGAGACACTACAGTCTGCATTATCTCCACAGTGTACCTGCACCGTACACACTCTGTAACCTTGAGACTACAGTCTGCATTATCTCCACAGTGCACCTGCACCGTGCACAATCTGTAACTGTGACATTACATTCTGCATTATCTCCACAGTGTAACTGCACCGCACACTCTCTGTAACTGTGACATTACATTCTGCATTATCTCCACAGTGTAACTGCACCGCACATACTCTGTAACTGTGACATTATAGTCAACATTATCTCCACAGTATACCTTCTCTACACACACTCTGTAACCCTGAGACTACAGTCTGCATTATCTCGACAGTTTTCCTGCACCGTACACACTCTGTACTCGTGAGACTACAGTCTGCATTATCTCCACAGTTTTCCTGCACCGTACACACTCTGTAACGGAGACACTACAGTCTGCATTATCTCCACAGTGTACCTGCACCGTACACACTCTGTAACCCTGAGACTACAGTCTGCATTATCTCCACAGTGTACCGGCACCGTACACACTCTGTAACGGAGACACTACAGTCTGCATTATCTCCACAGTGTACCTGCACCGTACACACTCTGTAACCTTGAGACTACAGTCTGCATTATCTCCACAGTGCACCTGCACCGTGCACAATCTGTAACTGTGACATTACATTCTGCATTATCACACAGTGTACCTGCACCGTACACACTCTGTAACCATGTGACTACAGTCTACATTATCTCCACAGTGTACCTGCACCGTACACACTCTGTAACCGTGTGATTACAGTTTGCATTATCTCCACAGTGTACCTGCACTGTGCACAATCTGTAACTGTGACAGTACAGTCTGCATTATCTCCACAGTGTACCTGTACCGTACACACTCTGTAACGGAGATACTACTGTCTGCATTATCTCCACAGTGTACCGGCACCGTACACACTGTGTAACCTTGAGACTACAGTCTGCATTATCTCGACAGTATACCCGCACCGTGCACAATCTGTAACTGTGACATTACAGTCTGCATTATCTCCACAGTGAACCTGCACCGTACACACTCTGTAACGGAGATACTACTGTCTGCATTATCTCCACAGTGTAACTGCACCGCACACTCTCTGTAACTGTGACATTATACTCAACAGTATCTCCACAGTATACCTTCTCTATACACACTCTGTATCCATGACACTACAGTCTGCATTATCTTCACAGTGTAACTGCACCGCACATACTCTGTAACTGTGACATTATAGTCAACATTATCTCCACAGTATACCTTCTCTACACACACTCTGTAACCCTGAGACTACAGTCTGCATTATCTCGACAGTATACCTGCACCATACTCACTCTGTAACTGTGACAGTACGGTCTGCATTATCTCCACAGTGTACCTGTACCGTACACACTCTGTAACGGAGATACTACTGTCTGCATTATCTCCACAGTGAACCTGCACTGTACACACTGTGTAACTGTGTCATTACAGTCTGCATTATCTCCACAGTGTACCGGCACCGTACACACTCTGTAACCTTGAGACTACAGTCTGCATTATCTCCACAGTGTACCTGCACCGTGCACAATCTGTAACGGAGACACTACAGTCTGCATTATCTCCACAGTGTACCGGCACCGTACACACTCTGTAACCTTGAGACTACAGTCTGCATTATCTCCACAGTGCACCTGCACCGTGCACAATCTGTAACTGTGACATTACATTCTGCATTATCTCCACAGTGTAACTGCACCGCACACTCTCTGTAACTGTGACATTACATTCTGCATTATCTCCACAGTGTAACTGCACCGCACATACTCTGTAACTGTGACATTATAGTCAACATTATCTCCACAGTATACCTTCTCTACACACACTCTGTAACCCTGAGACTACAGTCTGCATTATCTCGACAGTATACCTGCACCATACTCACTCTGTAACTGTGACAGTACAGTCTGCATTATCTCCACAGTGAACCTGCACCGTACACACTCTGTAACCGTGACAGTACAGTCTGCATTATCTCCACAGTGTTCCTGCACCCTACACACTCTGTAACCCTGAGACTACTGTCTGCATTATCTCTACAGTGTACCTGCTTCATGCACACTCTCTAACCGTGACATTATAGTCAACATTATCTCCACAGTATACCTTCTCTACACACACTCTGTAACCCTGAGACTGCAGTCTGCATTATCTCGACAGTATACCTGCACCGTACACACTCTGTAACTGTGACATTACAGTCTGCATTATCTCCACAGTGAACCTGCACCGTACACACTCTGTAACGGAGATACTACTGTCTGCATTATCTCCACAGTGTAACTGCACCGCACACTCTCTGTAACTGTGACATTATACTCAACAGTATCTCCACAGTATACCTTCTCTATACACACTCTGTATCCATGACACTACAGTCTGCATTATCTTCACAGTGTAACTGCACCGCACATACTCTGTAACTGTGACATTATAGTCAACATTATCTCCACAGTATACCTTCTCTACACACACTCTGTAACCCTGAGACTACAGTCTGCATTATCTCGACAGTATACCTGCACCATACTCACTCTGTAACTGTGAGACTACAGTCTGCATTATCTCTACAGTGTACCTGCTTCATGCACACTCTCTGACCGTGACATTATACTCAACAGTATCTCCACAGTATACCTTCTCTATACACTCTGTATCCATGACACTACAGTCAGCATTATCTTCACAGTGTAACTGCACCGCACATACTCTGTAACTGTGACATTATAGTCAACATTATCTCCAGAGTATACCTTCTCTATACACACTCTGTATCCATGACACTACAGTCTGCATTATCTTCACAGTGTAACTGCACCGCACATACTCTGTAACTGTGACATTATAGTCAACATTATCTCCACAGTATACCTTCTCTACACATACTCTGTAACCCTGAGACTACAGTCTGCATTATCTCGACAGTATACCTGCACCATACTCACTCTGTAACTGTGACAGTACAGTCTGCATTATCTCCACAATGTACCTGTACCGTACACACTCTGTACCTGTGAGACTACAGTCTGCATTATCTCCACAGTGTACCTGCACCGTACACACTCTGTAACCATGTGACTACAGTCTACATTATCTCCACAGTGTACCTGCACCGTACACACTCTGTAACCCTGAGACTACTGTCTGCATTATCTCTACAGTGTACCTGCTCCGTGCACACTCTGTAACCCTGAGACTACTGTCTGCATTATCTCCACAGTCTACCTGCACCATACACACTCTCTGACCGTGACATTATAGTCAACATTATCTCCACAGTATACCTTCTCTATACACACTCTGTAACCCTGAGACTGCAGTCTGCATTATCTCGACAGTATACCTGCACCATACTCACTCTGTAACTGTGACGGTACAGTCTGCATTATCTCCACAGTGTACCTGTACCGTACACACTCTGTAACTGTGACATTACAGTCTGCATTATCTCCACAGTGAACCTGCACCGTACACACTCTGTAACGGAGACACTACAGTCTACATTATCTCCACAGTGTACCTGCACCGTACACACTCTGTACTCGTGAGACTACAGTCTGCATTATCTCCACAGTTTTCCTGCACCGTACACACTCTGTAACGGAGACACTACAGTCTGCATTATCTCCACAGTGTACCTGCACCGTACACACTCTGTAACCCTGAGACTACAGTCTGCATTATCTCCACAGTGTACCGGCACCGTACACACTCTGTAACGGAGACACTACAGTCTGCATTATCTCCACAGTGTACCTGCACCGTACACACTCTGTAACCTTGAGACTACAGTCTGCATTATCTCCACAGTGCACCTGCACCGTGCACAATCTGTAACTGTGACATTACATTCTGCATTATCTCCACAGTGTAACTGCACCGCACACTCTCTGTAACTGTGACATTACATTCTGCATTATCTCCACAGTGTAACTGCACCGCACATACTCTGTAACTGTGACATTATAGTCAACATTATCTCCACAGTATACCTTCTCTACACACACTCTGTAACCCTGAGACTACAGTCTGCATTATCTCGACAGTTTTCCTGCACCGTACACACTCTGTACTCGTGAGACTACAGTCTGCATTATCTCCACAGTTTTCCTGCACCGTACACACTCTGTAACGGAGACACTACAGTCTGCATTATCTCCACAGTGTACCTGCACCGTACACACTCTGTAACCCTGAGACTACAGTCTGCATTATCTCCACAGTGTACCGGCACCGTACACACTCTGTAACGGAGACACTACAGTCTGCATTATCTCCACAGTGTACCTGCACCGTACACACTCTGTAACCTTGAGACTACAGTCTGCATTATCTCCACAGTGCACCTGCACCGTGCACAATCTGTAACTGTGACATTACATTCTGCATTATCACACAGTGTACCTGCACCGTACACACTCTGTAACCATGTGACTACAGTCTACATTATCTCCACAGTGTACCTGCACCGTACACACTCTGTAACCGTGTGATTACAGTTTGCATTATCTCCACAGTGTACCTGCACTGTGCACAATCTGTAACTGTGACAGTACAGTCTGCATTATCTCCACAGTGTACCTGTACCGTACACACTCTGTAACGGAGATACTACTGTCTGCATTATCTCCACAGTGTACCGGCACCGTACACACTGTGTAACCTTGAGACTACAGTCTGCATTATCTCCACAGTTTACCTGCACCTTTTACACTCTGTAACTGTGTCACTACAGTCTACATTCTGTATTTATTCTGCTTATACTTGCTCTGTATATTCATCCGTGGTGTGAACTATGTGGCTTTATGCAAACCCAAGCTTTTCACTGAATGCTCAGTACACGGGACAACTATAAACCAGTTACCAATGATCACCTCCTTAATTGATACCACGGCCGTTAAGGCACCATCCAGCAAGCATGTCAACTGGGAAAAGTCTTTTCAAAAGATGTTTCCAACAGAGGATTGTGGAACAGCATTATCACCAAACTGATTTGAAATCAGACTCCATGCCAAATTGAATAGCATTGCCTTTTCTCCATTTTCACTACTGAAATTTCTAAACTCTCAATTCAAGTGTAGCCTATGAACTGCAGCATCTCAAACACGTGGCACAGCATCATCTTTTGAAGGACAGTAAATAACTGCTTTGCCAGCATGTTTAGATAAAAGTAGAAGATGACACTTCAGAACCTGCTGACTGGAAAGCTCTGGCCTGGAACTCGTTCCATTAATCCCATTTTCTCTGAAGGGTCAGACCATCCTGTCTGCAATGTGAGGTGATAGATCCTCCCCTGTCGAGCATCTCAAGGTCTACTGCTCTGAAGTCAGCAATAACTCATCTGCTGGCTCATTTGGTCCTGCCTAGTAGCTACAGACCTAGACCTCTCCCAAAAGCAATGGAAGGAGAACATTAGAATGAAACAAGCAGGCCACATAGAGAAATAGTGAGCTGAGTTAGAAACACTGAAACAAAAAACTCAGCACTTAGCCAGCTCTACAATTCTCTCACAGCCTTTGTAATTTTTTCCAGTCAAATACTTGCCCAGTGTTATAACTTAATCCCCTTCATTAGCCTTGCAATTACCTATAAGAATGCAGTTTTAGTAAAATATGCTCTGAAGACACTATTATTGTACTTGAGAATATATTAAATCTTTACCCTCCTGTGATTGGCAGTTCTGCCACTGAAAAAGGTTTCTCTTTTCTTCTGTCACAATTATTCAAGACCTTGAGCACACCTATCAAATCTTCACTTGACCTTCTCTGTTCCAAAGTAAATAATTACTGTGTTTCCACTTTATTCCATATTCAATACAGTAGCAAGAATCTGATTTGCATTTACATAAGGATTTACACCTAGCCCCATCCCTTTATCCAACTCTCCTTATTAATGGTGACCTAGGGCATATAACTGGTTTAGATAATCACTGACACACAGAATGAAGTGGGAGAATAGCTAATCTGGGTTTTTTTGTGATTTAGCTAAGGGAGCTGCCTCATACTTACAGTGATCTGGGTTAAATCCTTTCCCCGGTGCTGCTTACACATTCTCCCGATGAGCAAATAGATTTCTTCCAGGTGGTCTGGTCTCTTCACACATCCTAGAGATGGGATATTAATTGGCAACTATAAATTGCCCCTAATGCGTAGGTGAGCAGTAGAATTTGGTGACAACAGATTAGAAAATGGGTTTCTGTAAGGTTGGTGTGAATAAGTGCTTGATGGTTGACATTGACCTGATAGACAGTTTTCACACACCTGCCACTTGGACCTCTTTGATCTTCACTGAGACTTCATCAACCCATTTTGTTTATTAAAAACAAGGTACTGTAGTGATGTACTACATACAGAGCTAGAGACAGCGACAAGCAGTCAGTAAGTCATTTCGAGACTAGTTTATTCAAACTTCGTGGCACTGGCATTTAATCCCTAGCGCCCACCCTCTCCGGGCGGAAATGACGTCAGCGGTGCATTACCAAAGTCTCACCCCATGCGCTGGCTATTTGTGAGCCGGTTCACCTGCGCAGAAAGTGGGTCGCCACAGTACACCCACGTTCCCAATTCCTGAAGAAGGGGCCATGGCCCAAAAAGTCTATTCATCTCCATAGACGCTGCCTGACCAGCTGAGTTCCCTCAACATTGTGTGTGTGTTGTTTTGGATTTCCAGCATCTTCAGATTTTCTCATGTTTAGGTACCCAAGCTTCCTACTAACATGTAGCTTGCTTGTTTGGTAAATAGTATGCAGCAAAGCAAAAAGAAAACAAAACTTCTATTGGCCAAGTTGCACTGGACCAAGCCCAAGAAACGGTCAGACCTTGAACAAGTCCCAGAACCTCACTAACCTTTTGTGGTTACATGGCTCCCAAGAATCTCAAAGCCTAACCACCACAGATAATCTGAAACATAGATTGGGCCATATGCAGCAAGTAAGGCTTGGTAATGATAATCCACCACAGGCCATCCCGATGGCATCCTGAAGAGGCCTCTTCACTGCTCTTCCTCTTAATTGCTCTCTCGCAGACATGTTACTTTCACACAGTTTATTCTCTTTGACCTGACACGAGAACAAACAGTATCCTGACATCCTCATCCAATTGTGCACCTTTCTGCTTTACTCTTTATCAACTATGCACCCTTTTTAAACTTTGTTACATCGGATATGAACCTGAAACGGTGTCCACTTCAGACTTTGACATATCCGTGCTTCTCCAGTTATAAGATTTTTGATTACCCAAAGGTTCTCTTTACTCCTAAATTTCTTCTAATGTAATGCTCTTAGTGCATTTGGATTTTCCCAATTTGAAAATGTTCCTGCTTCCTTCATGTTCTTCAGCAGGGAAAATAGGCTTCATCCTGAAAACTTAACCTCAATTCCAGTACAAACTAGAACACGCTAAGGAAATTATTTTGCAGAAAATAAGATGTTGATTCCAACTCATTTGTGATTGACACATCCTCCACAGCTGCCATTGATAGATAAATTCGTATTTTCAAACTTCCATGTGGAATTTGAATTGGAATTGGATTATTATAGGCATGTGTACTGAGAGACAGGGAAAAACTTTGTGTGCGTCCCATTATGTCATACAGAAGTACAAAAAGTAGTAAAAAGTTAAGAGAATGTAGAATAGAATGCCATGCAGACAGCGAAAGTACGGTGCAGGGAGACAAATAAAGTGCAAAAGAGGGAAGAAGAGAGAATGACCAGACAGGAGCAGTCCTCATTTATGTCAGTAAGGAGTTTGTATTTTCTCCCTGGGTTTCCTCCAGGTGCTCCAGTTTCCTCCCACCATCCAAACACATACAGTTAGTCGGTTAATTAGTTATTGTAAATTTTCCCATGATTACTAGGCTAGGATTAAATCGGGGGATTGCTTGGGAGCTTAGCTGGAAGGGCCAGAAGGGCCGATTCCACACACTATCTCAATAAAAATGTTTTAAAATGGTGCCTGCTTTCCTGAGGAAGTATGGACAAGAGGGTGGAGAGGAAGCAAAAAGCATTCACAGCTCTCTGTAGCTTGAGCAGAGCAGTGACCACACCAAGCTGTGATTCAGCCAAGGAGCATGTTTTCTATCTTGCCTCTGTAAGGATTGGAAAGAATCAACCAAGAGGCCAACCGTCAGCCAAACAAACTTTGCAACCAGGCGAAGCACTTATCTGTCTCCGCCAGCCCAGACTCTAAGAAATTTACTCACTCAGGATTTACCTAAATGCCACTTATAGCCACTTACAGACATGTGACTCAACACTGATAACTGCAGTTACAAGAAATTGTTTGAATAAAACCATGACTGGTGCCTCACTGAATGACATATTGTATATGATCACAAAGACTGAGTAATGATTAACATGGACCTGTACTCTCCAAGATCAAATGTGCTCTGGTCACTTTCTGCTGACTTTGATCATTATTGTTGTCCCAAACTAAAATCAATTCAGCATATGCAATTCCACTGAGCTAAAGCTACCTTAGTTCATTCCTGGTTTATAACATTCAAATGACTCCAAATGAAGAAGGCAACACGAGTGAATCTGCAGATGCTGAAAATAAATAAAAACACAAAATGCTGGCAGAACTCAGCAGGCCAGACAGCATCTATGGGAGGAGGTAGTGACGACGTTTCGGGCCGATACCCTTCATCAGGAGTGAAGTAACATGGGATGGTCGAGGGGGGATAAGGAGTGGGGGGAGGGATAAAGCAGAGAGCTGGGAAGTGATAGGCTGAAGGGAAATGGGCTAGGGGGAAGGTGGAGAATTATGGGAAATAAAAGAGAAAGAAGGGTAGAGCTGGGGGGAGATTACAGTGAGGGGGGAAAAAAGAGAAAGAAAGAGAACCAGACTAAAATAATAGATAGGGATGGGGGTAAGTGGGGGCAGGAGTATCAACGGAGGTTTGTGAGTTGGATGTTCATGCTGGCAGGTAGGAGGCTACCTAGGAGGGAGATAAGGTATTGCTCCATCGACCTGAATGTGGCCTCATCTTGACGGTAGAGGAGGCAGTGGACAGACATGTCGGAGTGGGACATGTCTCTTTTATTTCCCATAATTCTCCACCTTCCCCCTAGCCCATTTCCCTCCAGCCTATCACTTCCCAGCTCTCTACTTTATCCCTCCCCCCACTTCTTATCCACCCTTGATCATTCCATGTTACTTCACTCCTGATGAAGGGTTTCGGCCCGGAACGTCGTCACTACCTCCTCCCATAGATGCTGTCTGGCCTGCTGAGTTCAGCCAGCATTTTGTGTTTTTTCTTATGCAAATGAAGAAACTCCTTTCTATCATACTGATTACACTGAAATCCTTTCCATTATACTGACTACACCTGAAATTCCATTCCATCGTACTGATTACACCTGAAATCCTTTCCATTATACTGACTACACCTGAAATTCCATTCCATCGTACTGATTACACCTGAAATCCTTTCCATTATACTGACTACACCTGAAATTCCATTCCATCGTACTGATTACACCTGAAATCCTTTCCATTATACTGACTACACCTGAAATTCCATTCCATCGTACTGATTACACCTGAAATCCTTTCCATTATACTGACTACACCTGAAATTCCATTCCATCGTACTGATTACACCTGAAATCCTTTCCATTATACTGACTACACCTGAAATTCCATTCCATCGTACTGATAACACCTGAAATCCTTTCCATTATACTGACTACACCTGAAATTCCATTCCATCGTACTGATTACACCTGAAATCCTTTCCATTATACTGACTACACCTGAAATTCCATTCCATCGTACTGATTACACCTGAAATCCCTTCCATTATACTGATTATACTTGAAATCCTTTCCATTATACTGATTACACCTGAAATCCTTTCCATCATACTGATTACACCTGAAACTCCTTTCCATCATACTGATAACACCTGAAAACCCTTTCCATCATGCTAATTATCCCGGAAATTTCTTTCCATCATATTGATTATCCCTGAAGCACCTTTCCATCATACTGCTAATCCCTGAAACTCCCTTTGATCATACTGATTACATCTGAATCTCCTTTCCATTATACTGCTTACACCTGAAACTCCTTTCCATCCACTTACACTTTCGTTAGCCAGCTGAATTCATGCAGTTAAAATGATGACTTTACCAAAATTTTTATATGTATTTCAAAATATCCCTTCTTTTTAACTAAGAAGTTTCTTGATCAGGTTGACTATTATTTCATCTTTTGTTTGGAATAATAAAAGACCAAGAATTAGTAAATATCATTTACAAAAATTTTTAAATGATGGAGGTCTTGCTCTGCTTAATTTAAGAATGTATTATTAGGCTGTTAATATACGTTGTATGTGTTTTTGGTTATATTGGACTGATAGAAATGAATGACCACCTTGGGCTGATTTGGAATTGAATGCTGTGAAACAGTTTCACTTAACCAGCTTCTCTACCTGTACAACTGGCCAAAATTACTAATTTAAATTTATACCCTGTGATTAAGCAGTCATTACAAATTTGTTTCCTATTTTGTAATTTTTTTTAATCTCAAAAAATTTAAACCTTTTAGTGTAATTTATCAAAATTATTTATTTAAACCTTCATTAAGTGATTCTACCTTTCTTCTTTGGAGGAATAAAGGAGTTTATTCCTTCATGGATCTGTTCCAAGATGGCCGATTGATGTCTTTTGAGAAATTAGTAACTAAATACTCTCTCTCATATTCACATTTCCTGCAGTATCTTCAGGTCAGATGCTTCTTACAAGAATATTTAAGTAATTTTCCATAAATACAAGATTCTGACCTGTTAGATATTATTTTGAAAATGAATAATTTAGTGAAGGGTTTTATTGGAAAAAATTATAATTTATTGTTACAACAGCACAATTACCCTTCACTTAAGATTAAGCAAGATTGGGAGAGAGAGCTTAACATGACCTAGATAACAGAAGATTGGTAGTGGATTTTGAAGTTGGTTAACTCTTCTTACATCTGTGCCAGACACTCTTTAATGCAATTTAAAATTGTACATCGTTACTATTTGACAAAGGAGTGACTGTCTAAGATGTTTCCTGATGTTGATAGTCAGAGTGACAGATGTAAAACCGAGACAACCACATTGACACATATGTTTTGGTCGTGTTCTGTACTGAAACATTTTTGGAAGTCTATTTTTTCTACAATTTCTAATGTTTTAAAAATTAATTTACAATCTAATAAATTGACAGTTTTATTTGGTATAATCCCTCAATATATTCATGGTATTTCTCCATCAGACCAACATGTAATTGCATTCATTACATTATTGGCCAGAAGGGCTGTTTTGTTGAAATGGAAAGATGCTTCTGCTCCTACCTTGATACAATGGTTTTCTCAGGTGATGCTATGTCTTAGTTTGGAGAAAATCAGAAGTCGAACTTTTGATCCTCGATTTGATTTTGAGAAAAGGTGGAGTTCACTCGCCCATTACTATCATCTGATTTGAGTTAATTAATATGGTTTCCTTCCGATTTTTCTTTAAATGGATTTGAGTTGGTGGATGATGATGTATAGCTCTGGGGCTGTGCTCCCAATGGGTCTTTTTTTCTCATTTTTTCTCAGTTAGTAGGGGTTTTTTTAGATAGTAGGGGATCTTTTTTTTTCCTTTTCTTTCAAAAAAATATTTTAACTATTTTTTCATATTATTATTGATATATTGCTTAGCTTTGTTAATCAATTATTTGCTAATTTAATTCTTCATTGTTCATAATGACATATTGACATAATGTATCTTTTTTGTTGATCTTCAATAATAATTAATAAGAAAGATTTTAAAATGAAAATGAAATTCCTTTCCATCACACTGATTACGTCTGAAACTCCTTTCCATCATACTGCTAATCCCTGAAATTCCTTTTGATCATACTGCTTACACCTGAAACTCCTGAAGGTCCTTTCATTCATACTGCTTAAGTGTGAAACTCCTTTCCACCATACTGATTATGTCTGAAACTCCTTTCCATTATACTGCTTAAGTCATGGTCCGGTCCGTGAAGTCCGCATTCCGGTTCACACTCTGATCCATAGTTCCTTATTCCAGGTTTTCTAGTTTTCTCTGGTTCTGTTGGTGCTCTAATTGAGGCACCTGATTCTCATTTTGGGCTGGCTACATAAATAGCTCCTGGATTCAGCTTCATTGGTTGGATGCAGAAGAGTGGAAAATATGTGGACTAGGTCATGGATGGGGCACTGCACTGAATAAACCATTGAAATTGATAGGGAAACACCAGACAGGATTGTGTGAGGAATGTCAGGAAGAGAAGTCAGTAGAACATGTAGTTCTGAGTTGCAGGAAGTATGGGATACAGAGAGAGATGATGAGAATTAATCTAATGGAATTGGGGGTGCAAGAATTCACATTAAAAGGTTTACTGGACATGGGTTTGGGTATTTTTAGCTTTCTTAAGGGATACAGAGGTTTTCACTATAGGATATGATGGATAAACAGGGATAGGGTACTAGGATGGCCAAAGAAGAAAGGATAAAGTGTAGATTAGGGTGTGTGTGTGTGAGAATGGGTGGAGGGATTTAGAATGTAAGTCTATTGTCTGATCCACACTCTGGAGCAGAAGGTGGTGGTCGTGCACCATTAAGCCGGGTGCCAACTGCTGTAAAACAAGAAGAAGAAGAAGAGCTTCATTGGCTGGACCATTTCCCTCCCTTCACCTTCCTCCTGAAGCCTTTATCTGCAAACTCAGCTGTGTCCCCACCTGTAGTGCTGTCAAGTTCTACTGCTGGAGCAAGACTGGAGACTTGCTGCATCTAGATAAGGAACTGTCTATCGTTGTTTGAAAATGTCTCTGTGTCCACGCCTTTGCTAGGTAGGTCTGGCTGTTTGCTGTTACCTTGTGTTGGGGAAATGTCTCTCTGTGTTCTGTGTACGAGTACATCCTGCTCCCTAAGGAGGGGTCCTGGCTCTGTTCCAGGTCCCTGTATTCCTGTCTCTCTCTAGACCAATGCTCTGTGTTCAGGTGTCCCAAGATCGAGTCAGCGTTTCAGGTTCTTGTCCTGTCCATGTGCCTTGTCCTGTGCAGGAATTCCATGTCTAGTCCGGCAGCCAAGCCTTGAAAAACTCAAGCCATGTCCAGTCCTGTAGCCACGTCATGTCCTTCCCTGGTTCTGGAGTCCAAGCCCGAGTCAAGACCTGGGTTCTAGGTCCTTGTCCAGTCTCTGGCTCGGAGACCAGGCCCAGGCTCCCAGTTCCTTGTCCTGGTCCCGCTTTCCTAGCCAAAGTCCTAGCCCAAGTCTTTGTTCCTGTCCCAGCTCCTAGTCTGTGTGCAGTCCCGTCCCTAACTCTGGTCCAGTCCAGTTCCTAGTACTTCAGTGTCTGTCTTGCATTTGGGTCTGTCCCAGCGCCCACCTTATGACAGCTTATGCCTAAAACTCCTTTCCACTGTACTGCTTACCCATCACTGATTACAGCTGAAGCTCCTTTCCATCACTGATTACACCTGAAGCTCCTTTCCATCACTGATTACAGCTGAAACTCCTTTCCATCACTGATTACAGCTGAAGCTCCTTTCCATCACTGATTACAGCTGAAGCTCCTTTCCATCACTGATTACAGCTGAAGCTCCTTTCCATCACTGATTACAGCTGAAACTCCTTTCCATCACTGATTACAGCTGAAGCTCCTTTCCATCACTGATTACACCTGAAGCTCCTTTCCATCACTGATTACAGCTGAAACTCCTTTCCATCACTGATTACAGCTGAAGCTCCTTTCCATCACTGATTTCAGCTGAAACTCCTTTCCATCACTGATTACAGCTGAAGCTCCTTTCCATCACTTAATACAGCTGAAGCTCCTTTCCATCACTGATTACAGCTGAAACTCCTTTCCATCATACTGATTACAGCTGAAACTCCTTTCCATCACTGATTACAGCTGAAACTCCTTTCCATCACTGATTACAGCTGAAGCTCCTTTCCATCACTGATTACACCTGAAACTACTTTCCATCACTGATTACACCTGAAACTACTTTCCTTCACTGATTACAGCTGAAACTCCTTTCCATCATACTGATTACAGCTGAAGCTCCTTTCCATCACTGATTACAGCTGAAACTCCTTTCCATCACTGATTACAGCTGAAGCTCCTTTCCATCACTGATTACACCTGAAACTACTTTCCATCACTGATTACACCTGAAACTACTTTCCTTCACTGATTACAGCTGAAACTACTTTCCATCATACTGGTTACACATAAAACTCCTTTCCATCACACTGCTTATGCCTGAAACTTCTGGACAGTGAAGACGCATCAGGATGCTCTTTGTTGACTATAGCTTGGCATTCAATGCTATAATCCCCTCAAAACAGTTCATTAAAGCTCCAAGACCTAGCTTGTGCATCTGGATCCTGGATTTCCTCTCTTGCAGACCCCAGTCAGATCGGATTGGCAACAACATCTCCTCCACAATCTCCATCAGCACCATTGTGTGCTTAACCTTCTGCTCTTCTCCTTTTACACTTACGACTGTAAGGCCATGCACAGCTGCACTGCCATATTTAAGTTTGCTGACATCACCAGAGTTGTTGGCTGTATCAAAGGTAATGCTAAAGGGAGATTGAAAATCTGACTGAGTGGTGCCACAACGACCACTCACTCAATGTCAGCAAGACCAAGGAGCTGATTATTGACTTTAGAAATAGGAAGCTGGAGGTCTGTGAGCCAGTCCATTTGGAGAATCAGAGGTGAGAGGGTCAGCAACTTCAAATTCCTTGATGATAGCATTTCAGGGCGAGTGTCCCGAGTCCAGCGTGCAGTTATGAAGAAACCATCACAATGCATGTCATCTAAAACTTCGGCAAACGTCTATAGGAGTGTGTTTAGCCGGTTGCTTCATGGCCTGATGTGGCAACACCAATGTTCTTGAATGGAAAAGCTTACAAAAATTAGTGGATACAGCCCAGTGCATCAGAGGTAAAACTCTCCCCACCATCGAGCATATCTACATGGTGCGCTGTCACAGGAACACAGCATCCATCGTCAGGGACTTCCACCACACAGGCCAGGCTGTCTTCTCCCTGCTGCCAGCATGACGGAAGTACAGGAGCCTCAGCACCAGCTTCAGGAACAGTTATTACTTCTCAACCAGGCAAGAGAGGCTACTCCACTCACACAAACACTGAACAACCTGTCCACTCACTTTTAAGGGCACCCTCTCATGTTTTTTAATATTTATTGCTTATTTATTCATTATTATTATTTGTTTTTTCCCCTCTTTTTGTGTTTGTAGTTTTGTAGCGATGTGCTACACACAGCACTGAAATAATGACACGCATTTGGTAAATCGTTTCAAGACTAGTTTATTCAAACTTCACGGCGCTGGCATTTAATCCCTAGCGCCCGCCCTCTCCGGGCGGAAATGACATTGGAGGTGCAATACCAAAGTCTCCCCCCGCGCGCTGGCTATTTGTGAGCCAGTTCGACTACGCAGAAAGTGGGTCGCCTCATAACCCCCTCCCCCCCCCCAGAACCGGCGATACACCCCCCGATGTCCACAGTCAGGATCAGCCTCTGTTTGGGAGGTCTGCCTCTGCACCGCGGTGCCTGAACCTCAACTGGCTGCGCCGTCCACATGGGCTGGTTTGAGTCGGTCCACCGTGAAAACCTCCTCTCTCCCCCCAATGTCCAGAAAGTACGTGGACCCGTTGTTGTTGATCACCTTGAATGGCCCCTCGTACGGCCACTGTAGCGGTGCCTGGTGCCCACCCCTTCGTACAAACACAAACTTACAGTTCTGCAGGTCTTTGGGTACATGGGTCAGGGTCCGTCCGTGCTGTAAAGTTGGCACGGGGGGCCAGGTTGCCGAGCCTTTTGCGTAGTCTGTCCAGGACTGCTACGGGTTCTTCCTCTTGCCCCCTTGGGGCTGGTATGTACTCTCCCGGGACGGCCGGGGTGCGCCGTAGACCAACTCAGCCGACGAGGCGTGCAGATCCTCTTTGGGCACTGTGCGAATTCCAAGCAGGACCCAGGGAAGCTCGTCCACCCAGTTAGGTCCTCTCAGGCGGGCCATGAGAGCCGACTTCAAGTGACGGTGGAAGTGCTCCACTAGTCCGTTCGACTGTGGGTGGTAGGCAGTAGTGTGGTGTAGCTGCGTCCCCAACAGGCTGGCCACAGCCGACCACAGGCTGGAGGTGAACTGGGCGCCTCTGTCGGAGGTAATGTGGGCCGGTACCCCGAAGCATGCTACCCAGGATGCGATCAGTGCTCGGGCACAGGAATCGGCAGATGTGTTGGTGAGCAGGACCGTCTCTGGCCACCTCGAGAACCGGTCTACCATCATTAGGAGGTACCGCGCTCCTCAGGACACTGGTAGGGGGCCCACGATATCCACATGAATGTGGTCAAACCTCCGGTGGGTGGGTTCGAACTGCTGCGGAGGGGCTTTAGTGTACTGCTGCACCTTGGCTGTTTGGCACTGCGTGCATGTTCTGGCCCATTCACTGACCTGCTTGCGAAGTCCGTGCCACGCGAACTTGCTGGAGACCAGCCGGACGGTTGTCCTGATAGATGGGTGCGCCAAACCGTGTATGGAGTCGAAAACTCGCCGCCTCCAGGCTGCCGGGACGATGGGGCGAGGTTGGCCAAGAGCCACGTCGCAAGTCCTCTCACCTGGGCCTATGAGAAAGTCTTGCAGCTGCAAACCCGAGACTGCGGTCATCTCGTCGTCTGCCTGCTGCGCCTCTGCCAGTGCTGCATAGTCCACCCCCAGGGACAGGGCCTGGACAGCTGGTCTGGAGAGTGCGTCCGCCACGACATTGTCCTTTCCCGAGACATGCTGGATGTCCATCGTGTACTCGGAGATGTAGGACAGATGTTGCTGCTGGTGAGCCAACCAGGGATCGGACACCTTCGTGAACGCGAAGGTCAACGGTTTGTGGCCCGTGAATGCGGTGAACGGCCTGACTTCTAAGAAGTACCTGAAATGCCGGATTGCCAGATACAGTGCCAACAGTTCCCGGTCAAAAGCACCGTACTTGAGTTTGGGTGGTCGTAGGTGCTTGCTGAAGAACGCCAGGGGTTGCCAGCGCCCCTCGATGAGCTGCTCCAGCACCCCACCGACTGCTGTGTCGGATGCGTCCACCATGAGGGCGGTTGGAACGTCCGTTCTGGGGTGCACCAGCATCGCAGCATCTGCCAAGGCTTCCTTGGCTTTAACGAAAGCGGCCGCGGCCTCCTCGTCCCAAGTAGTGTCCTTGCCTTTACCCGACATCAGGGTGTACAAAGGGTGCATGATACGGGCTGCTGAGGGGAGGAAACGGTGGTAGAAGTTCACCATACCAACGAACTCCTGCAGGCCTTTGACCGTGTTGGGCCGGGCAAAGTGGCGGATCGCGTCTACTTTGGTGGGCAGAGGTGTTGCCCTGTCTTTGGTAATCCTGTGGCCCAGGAAGTCGATGGTATCGAGACCAAACTGGCATTTGGCCGGGTTGATCGTGAGGCCGAAATCACTCAGGCGGGAGTAGAGCTGGCGGAGGTGGGACAGATGCTCCTGACGACAACTGCTGGCTATAAGGATGTCCTCCGAATAGATGAATGCAAAGTCCAGGTCGCATCCCAACGCGTCCATTAGCCGCTGGAACGTCTGTGCGGCATTCTTCAGGCTGAACGGCATTCGGAGGAACTCGAACAGGCCGAACGGGGTGATGAGTGCTGTTTTGGGGATGTTTTCAGGGTGCACCGGGATTTGATGGTATCCCCGGACGAGGTCTACTTTGGAAAAGATTCTTGCCTCGTGCAGGTTTGCTGCAAAGTCCTGTATGTGAAGCGCGGGGTAGCGGTCTGGAGTTGTAGCCTCATTCAGTCTGTGGTAGTCGCCGCATGGTCTCCAACCCCCAGCTGCTTTGGGCATCATGTGCAGAGGGGAGGCCCATGGGCTGTCAGACCTCCGTACGATCCCCAATTCCTCCATCCTCTTGAACTCCTCCTTCACCAGCCGGAGCTTTTCCGGGGGGAGCCTTTGTGTGCGGGCGTGGAGGGGTGGTCCCTGGGTCGGGATGTGGTGCTGTACCCTGTGTCTGGGCATGGCTGCCGTGAACTGCGGTGCCAGAATTGATGGAAAGTCCGCCAGGATTCTGGTGAATTCGTTGTCCGACAGTGTGATGGAGTCCAGGTGTGGGGCCGGCAACTTGGCTTCACTCAGGGAGAACATCTGGAAAGTCTCGGCATGTACCAGTCTTTTCCCTTGCTAGTCAACCAGCAGGCAGCGACCTCGCAAGAAGTCCGCCCCCCGGAGTGGTTGGACCACGGCGGCCAGTGTGAAGTCCCACGTGAACCGGCTGGCGTCGAACTGCAGCTGTACTGTGCGGGTGCTGTAGGTCCGTATCGTGCTGCCGTTTGCGGCCCTCGGGGTGGGTCCTGGCTTCCTGTTGCGGGTGTCGTACCCCGTCGGGGGCTAGACGCTGATCTCCGCCCGGTGTCGACCAAGAAGCGGCGTCCCGACTGTTTGTCCTACACGTACAAGAGGCTGTCCTGGTGGCCAGCCGCCATAGTCATTAGTGGCAGCTGGCCCTGGCTCTTGCAGGACGGGCAACAACGGTGGGCTTTTGTGCCCCACCGCTGGTGGTAGAAACATCACTGTTCACTGGCCTCCTCACTCCTGCCTCTGTGTTATGTGAGCCCCCCTGCCGGGCCTGGTCTGGTCCGCTGTTGGGCGCGTGGGCTGGTAATCTGACCGATGGACGCCACGCTCTCCCTCTTGGCTTTCCACAGCACGTCTACCCAGGCCGCCACCTTCCGGGGGTCACTGAAATCTGCGTCGGCCAGCAGCAGATGTATGTCCTCAGGCAGTTGCTCTGGGAAAGCTTGCTCGAACATGAGGCAGGACTTGTGTCCGTCAGCCAGGGACAGCATCTCGTTCATCAATGCTGACAGCTGCCTGTCTCCCAAACCGTCCAGGTGAAGCAGGTGGGCACCCCGCTCACGCCGTGAGAGGCCAAAGGTCCCAATGAGCAGCGCTTTGAATCCTTCATATTTGCCTTCTTCCGGAGGCGACTGTATGAAATCCTCAACCTGGGCAGCCGTCTCCTGGTCAAGTGCGCTTACCATGTGGTAGTAAAGCGTGGAATCAGAAGATATCTGCCAAATCTGGAACTGGGCTACTGCTTGGCTAAACCACATGCGTGGTCGCAGCGTCCGGAAAGTCGGCAGCTTTAGCGAAACTGCATGAACAGATGAAGAGTCGGTCATCTTTGGTCCAAATCCCGTTTGGACCGTCGGGGTCCACACACAGCGCTGAAATAACGACACGCAATTGGTACGTCGTTTCGAGAACAGTTTATTCAAATTTCGCGGTGCTGGCACTTAATTCCTAGCGCCCGCCCTCTCCGGGCGGAAATGACATCTGAGGTGCATTACCAAAGTCTCCCCCCGCACGCTGGCTATTTGTGAGCCGATTCGCCTGCGCAGAAAGTGGGTCGCCACAATTTGTCTTTTTCACACTGGTTGTTTGCCCATCTTGTTGTGTGCAATCTTTCATTAACTCTATTGTGTTTCATTGCATTTATTGAGTATACCCACAAGAAAATGAATCTCAGGGTTGTATATGGTGACATATATGTACTTTGATAACACATTGTCTTTGAAAATTGAACTTTGATTTAAACATTGTTCATTCACAATGCTCTCTTTTCAATGTCTGAAAGGAATAAACATCTTTTCCCTGACAGCTGTTAAGGATTTATATGACATTTTGCTAAGTTTATTCTTGGCACTAGTGGATATTAACTCAATATTTTTGCAAACAACATAACATCATGGTTGACATTTGTGTATAAAACAAACGTCTTCATTATCAATGAGCCCAGTAAAACCACACAATGTAACATTTCAAACAGGTTGATGATTAACTTTGATTTCCCTGAAAACTAATCGAAGGCATTTCATTCCCCTGGTTTTCCAGAAAATAAATTTCAAGCCAGTCTATTAGGGGGAAATGCATCATGTACAAGGTAGCAATTATGAAATAAACACAAATTGCAGCTTTGGTGACCATGTGGTTAATTTTTTTGACTCAGCTTCTTAGGCCATCCAATTTAACACATGGCAGCCTACTCTGTCACTGTTTGCAAAACTCAGTAAATGGAAAATAATATTTGCAAATATTTCTTCCCCATCCACATCTCATGCAAAATAAAGCAAAACAAAATTATTGCATTATTAATCATGAAATGTAATAACTAATGTTATTACGAACAATTTCAGCAGTTCACTGCAAAGCTTGACTTGGTTTGCAACAGTTGCAATGAAATTTCATTTCAAGGAGGAGGCAGCCATTCAAACATTTTCCACAATAAGTGACCAAGTGAGCCATCGGTTATAATTTATCCACTGGGAGGCCAGCCCTAATCTTTCAATAAGAATGAGATATGGATCATGGACCTATGCTCCAAACACAACATATATAAACTATTGTGCAGAAGTCTGTCTGGAGGTGCTAATTACATCAGAAAGGAATTTCAGCATATTGTTCTCGACCTCCGAATTGGTTCACTTCATAAACTCTTGAATGTGCAGAAACACACAAGATAAAACCGCAAAGTGATCAGTTCTACTGATTAGGGAAGCATTGCCACTTGTATATCTTTATTCCTCGATAACATGAGCCTGAATGCAATGAGTATATTTTTGGAACAAAGTGATTCCCGGCCACAATGACATAAAGACGTTGTGACATAAAACTCACCCAACACCTGACTCTCAAAATGGGCGTAACACGCACAACACGTTGGAGGAACTCAGCAGGCCGGGCAGCATCTGTGGAAATGAGTAAACAGTGGACATTTTGGGCTGAGACCCTTCATCAGGCCATCACAACAAAATGGACATTCTGTTCTGAATTTGGGGAAGAAATTCTAAGTGGACTAAAGAAAAGGTGCAAAGTGCCCTCAATATCTCCTGAAGAAGTGTTACGTCCCTACCAGCACCTTGGTATACTTGGCCGATGAGTACTTGAAAAAGTGAAGGAACATTTACATAAGATGATAGACTCTCAGCAGGTCAGGATTTAGCATGTAACTGATGTCACAGAAGTTCCTTGGAAGCTCAAGACAGACTGCAGATGTTTTAAATCTGGGGCCACACACAATGACACTGAACATACTTAGCAAACCAGGCACTATCCAAGAAGGAATGCAGGCAGTCAACGTTTCAGGTCGAGACCCTTCAGAGTCCAGATGTCAGCTGTCCATTTCCTTCCGTAGATGCTGCCTGACTTGCTGAGTTCTCTCAGCAACCTGTCTGTTGCTCCACTTCCAGCATCTGCACTCTCATGTCTTCAAGGCCCTGAGCACGAACTCCGGGTCCATGCAGACAGAAGCAATACATAAACCCTGGAAAGTATATACTACCTTCCAAAGTGGAAGACCTGTCTTTTCAATGGCAAAGCGAGTGAACCCCTTGTTGACCTCAGCAAACACAGAAGTGAGTCATTGCCCATCTCCACAAAGCAAAGTTCAAAGTTCAAAAATTTCAAAATTCATTTTATTATCAAAATACATGTATGTCTCCATATACAACCTTGATATTCATTTTCTTGCAGGCATACTCAATATGTCCATAATAGAATAATAAGCGTAATAACCACTTAAGGAAAGAAAGCAGGAAACCATAACAATTAACTTCAGCTTGCAATTCTTTCGAGAATTCAATGCAGTTTAACCTTGTAAAATTGCTGTGTTTTCAATTTTCAGTCCCATTTCCATGACCTTTAAAAGATTTATCACATTAGGAGAATAAAGGTGGTCTGAACCATGAATTTTCATTGCCTGAGGTGATTTCACAGCCAGGGTCCTCTGTCATCATACTACGCACAATATTTATGATACTATTCATCAGTAAATCTGACAGCTCTGCTTTCCAACATTGCCATGGAAACTAACGTTTGAGAAGAGAATTTTAGGATTAAGCTCTTTGATGCATCTGTCGATAAACTTTCAGCTTTTTGGGATTCTTTATCTGGCACTGACACGTAATGTGGAACCACATGGTATGGGTGAAGCTCATGAAATCCAAACCAAATCCAGATATCACAAGCCTATACAAGATGAATTTGCCTGTAAACTAACGGAACCTTAGTATACTCTACAGGTAGTTGTGCAATGGTCATGTTTCTCAGAAACTTCATTCTATAGAAAATCAAGATATAGTAGAACTGACAGTGTTCCCTTATCCATCAAATTTGCATTATGGAAATACGTTATAGCAGAACTGCCTGTTGTTTTTGGAATTATCCCTACTTTTAAGATGGTCAGTGTAGGGACTCAAACATATTTACTAACCATCATGAAGTAGCATTTGTGATTGCTTTCAGAAATACCTGTACAGATTGTAGGAAGCTGTCTTACAACTCAGTTATGTACCTATTGCACACCTAAAAATCAGATTTGATCTATGTAATGGTCAGCATTAAGATCAGTTTGCTTAATTCAGACTTCTATGGCTCAGCTTCTGTAAAATTGATCAGTGAGTTAAAATCGCCTCATTCAAATGACTGTAGGAGAACCTGCCTCCATGAATATGGTCTTTAATTGATCCTGCATTTCCTCTTACAATCCTTTCTCTGCTTGCATACCCACTGAACATGCTTGGATTCTCTTTTACGTTACAGCAAGTTTTTCTCATGCTCCCTCTTTCATTTTCTTCCTCTCTTAAGCTTACATAATCAGCATGGCTTTCACAAGTGTTAGAAAGCATCTGCCTTTTTGCTCTACTACCCAGTTTTTGACATCTAGGGACTTCTGGCTTTCTCTCAGAGAAATTATACGTAGGTCACAGCTGAAATATCTCCATTTTAGGGTTTCCCATTGTCAATTACTATTTTGTCTGCAAGATTTTTATCTCAGCTTGTCCGAGCCAGATCATTTGTGGTTTAACTGAAACAGGCCCTTCTCCAAGTGTTTATTTTGATTTTGGTCTGCTGTACTTTTCATAGTTCCATGAAACTACATGAAGTTATCATTATGTTCTCAATATTCCCCAGTAATATGTTCTTCATTTATTCCAGGCCACATTCCAGAACCAATCCTGGCCCTTCCCACTGGGCCACAAAAGTAGTGATCTAGAAAGTTTTCCTGAACATACATCAACAATTACTTCTCTGAGTCATTGACATTGAATGTTTTTTGGTTTGGCACATTTACATTTTGCAAATGACTCAGCTACCAATCTTCAAATCTGAATGTAAATTGTAGAATTAATTTAAAATGCAGCTCTGAACAATCGATTCCTGAAAGCCTTGAATCATAGACCAGAGTAAAATTCATTTAGGTGTCTATGGTGTGGGTATGAATTGAGAGGTGTGAAGTTTGTGCATAGCTTCAAAGAAAGCTTTGTGGATACATTGTAAATATGTCCTTTGATGTTTAGCAGATAAAATATGGAGCCCCACATTGGTGCAGTGAGACCTTTTCATATGATGCCCGCTGTATTTTGTTTTATCAAATAAAGAAGATGTTTTGTACTTTTCTCCTGCATTTTCATTCACACAACAACAATTATTATACATCAATTTTCAATGGCTAATTGAAATCTCCTGTAAATCACACTCTGATGTTTTTGTACCTCTGTACAACTTTCCGACAAACTTTTCTCTAGTTGAGGACCTACAGAATAATCCTTGCTGTGCAACCATAATTCTATCATTCCTTTAAGAGATAGATTTTGTCCTTGACCACTCCAGAGTACCCTCTCTCTGTTCTTTATTGGCATGTTGTGGCGACCCACTTTCTGCGCAGGCGAACCGGCTCACAAATAGCCAGCGCGTAGGGGGAGACTTTGGTAATGCACCTCTGACGCCATTTCCGCCCGGAGAGGGCGGGCGCTAGGGATTAAATGCCAGCGCCACGAAGTTTGAATAAACTAGTCTCGAAATGACTTACCGACTGCGTGTCTTCTCTAGCTCTGTATGTAGTACATCACTACAATATCTGCTTAACCAACACACTACTGCCTCCCCCTTCTTTCTTATTATGATAAATAATTCATTTTTGTGTTATTTTAATTAGCACAATAATTCTATCCATGACAGAAGATAGAGTAAAACATTATCTTAAATTAAAACAATGGAGTAACAACTTCTGTGGGTAGGTTGCAATCCTGAAGATTCAATATCAAATCTTCTGACCTGCATGTTTATGTCTTTCATTTTCTAATCTAAGATGGGCTGCATCTTGGTTTATGTTTTACTTTGAATATGATTCATGATAGAAAGATTGCACCGTTCACAGCTTTGGACGTCACAAAACAATTCACAGTTCATTAAATTCTTTTGAAGCACTCCACCGTTTAAATTTTTATTGGCACCTTTTGACATTGACTCAGAAAAGTAGTAGGGATCACTCCACGCGACTCTCAACTATTACATTTCCTTTCTTCCACGATGTTTGAATGCATGCGCTCCTTACCACCTTGAGAGATTAATAGGAAACTGGAGTGATACAGTGGAGGAGCGATACAATTTTAACTTCCTCTACTTTCAGATCATATTTTTAGAGTTCCCTGGACAGTGCAGGTGAAGTTGGGCCTATTGTGCCAAAAGAACCATTCATGTTAGTTTCTGACAGCCACCTGGCAATTTTCTATTCAGTATATCCCCTTGGATATTATGTCTTTGTGAATAAGGCTGTTATTGTTAAAAGTGTTGAAAAACACAGGAAAGGAGGTTATATAGATGTTTGTGTAATGACCCTATTTTCCAGTCTTCCACAAGTTCATTGTACGGAAATTACCTGTCATATCTCATGAGTGAAGTAATTCCAGTTAATCCAAGGTCATTTCATTAATGAGTAAGAATGCTAAGGAAACAAGTGGGCACATTGATCCAGGTTTATTTCCTTTGCTTCCTACAAGTGTGAAAAAATAATGAAGCAGTAAGAATGTGAGATTTCGTCAGGTCACCCCAATGCCAGTCAGCAGAGTTGAAATATCATCAGTTTTACCTGTCCCCATTAGTTTTATCAAAAGAAAAGCTTGTTGAGGCTGAGCTTCACTCCTTGCTTTAATGTCGCCAGGTACAGTTGTGTTGCATTTTCAAACTACTTTTACCAGAGGAGTTTGCTTCATAAGGACACTGCTTTACTCACCACTCTGAAAGTATCAGCTATTGTGAAAATGCGCAATGGACCTTGCTGGGCTTCAGCATACGAAGAGATTTGAGCAAACTGTATGGCTTGGGATTACATTATATTTCTGGCTGTGTGTGGTCTGATTGTAGCTGATCTACCTCAAGACCACCTCTACGCTCAGAATTCATGCTGACTTTTAATACAATCAATCACTAAGCCTTTATAGCCCCCCCCCAAGTATAAAACTCCAAAGTTTCTCCACTTTTACAAAGCAATTCTCCTCATCCCTGTTCTAAATATGCTTCCTTTATTGTAGAGAGTCTAAATGCTGATCTCAAATCTGCTCAGCTAGAAAAAGCCTATTTTAGTGGTCGGTGTGGTAAGTGCACCACCTAATGGGGCATTTGAAAAGTAGATAAGCTTATTCCCTAGCAGTAATGGGCAACAGTCCTGATAAAGGGTCTTGTCCCGAAATACCAGCTTTTTATTCCGCCTGATTACAGAGATGCTGCCTGACTTACTGAGTTCCTCCAGCACTTTGTGTTCATTGCTCAAGATTTTCAGCACCTGAGAATCTCTTGTTTAACAGTCGAGGAAATCACCATCAGATAAACGAGTGGTACTCAGCTCAATATATCAGGAACACATCCCTGCTCACCATTACTAATATTTACAAGAGGTGCTGCCTCGAGAAGGCTCATAAAGGCTCCCGGCCATCCCACATGCCTTTCCCACTGCTTCCATCAAGTCCCACAGCACCACGCTCAAGAACAGCTGCTTCTCTTCAACCAACTAATAAAATCTTAATCATTACCGCCACAACCACTTTGCACTAAAATGGAATTAATTTCTGTTTCATTTGTGTTTGCTTCACAAAATTGTGTATAATTTGTGTTTATGTTTTTCATGTGAATGGCATTTACATGATGCCTTGTACCTGCAATGCTAACGCAACGGAGTTTTATTGCACCTGGGCATACGTGTCCAATAAACTTGATTTTGATGATCAGTAAAATCAGAACCAGGTTTTTTTATCACTGATGTACGTCATGAAGTTTGTTGTTTTTGTGGTAGCAGAACAGTTCAAGGCATATAAAAAATTACGTTTCAAAACAAAAATAAATGAATTGAGGGAATTTGAGCTCTGTTCCTGGCAGCAACAAACTTGAAATCCCAGCAGTTTCATCACTGCACAGACCCTTATACTGTTTTTTAACATAATGTCGGTTTGCTGCCAAC
Source organism: Hypanus sabinus (assembly GCF_030144855.1). Lineage (NCBI taxonomy): Eukaryota > Metazoa > Chordata > Chondrichthyes > Myliobatiformes > Dasyatidae > Hypanus > Hypanus sabinus. The sequence continues at coordinate 112,289,142 of NC_082712.1, read as the reverse complement.
TAAGTCACTCAGACGTGAGGTTCATGAGTGTCTGCAAGTTGAAAGACTTTAAAATAAGTTGTTTGCTTTCTCTAAATGTGAATTTTAGAGCAGATTTTACTTGGTACTGTTTCAATTTGCATCAACTGTTTATTAACAGGAAGGAATGGAGACTTTGATCAGCTGCAGGCGAGAAGACACAAGAACACCTGCTGCAGCATGTTTTAGATAATCACAGAAATGTACTCGTTTCTGAAGTAAGTATATAATTGCTGTCTGCAGCTTATAGTACTGAAAGGATGGCTAATTTTGGCATTCACAAGAAGAGTTGTGATTCTCTGCAGAACAGGGATAGGAGACTGTTCCGGCATCCTTCCCATTTAACTTAACCAAACTAAGCTCACAGTAATTTATTTAAAATAATCTGGGTGTATTTCAAATTCATGACACTCTTTCATAGTTCAAAGTTTGTTTACCCAGCTGTACGTACAGTAATGGAGATGGTTGGTTGGCCATCATACCCAACAATGGCAGGAAGCTTATGTGAGAGAGATTTTAAATGGAAAGTCCATTGCATTTGGGTAATTCCATTCACTAGACGTTGGAAATCATCACCACTGGGAACTGCAGGGGATGACCAGACTTCTTCCATGCCTTGTCATGCCGTTTGCTCCCCACGAAGCGTTGCAGTACCATCTTCCTGGCCGTTAGATCTGACTGCCGACCTCATCCACCCAGTCCACTGGAGCTGACTTTATTTGCTAGGTCAGGCATGTCCTGATTACACTGGGGAATGACATTTTCCCAGCCACACTCACCTGGCTTAGCCTGTCTGTTGAAGCAATGTGTGGTTGTGGCTGCTGTCACACACAAACAACTTCTTGGAGCCACAGGCAAGCACAGAATGTCTGGTGAGGACCGAAGGTGACTGAGCTGCCCCTGAATGTACATGACGCCCCTTCCAGGGTGGTGCTACCCCCTCTCTGGACATCCCATGCTCCTCTGGATACTGAGCTATGGAGAATTAACAAAGGTTTATCAAAGAAATGAAGGAAGATTGAATTGAAGAGTGAGGTGAAGAAAAGATACATTGACAAACTCATGAAAGAGGATTATTCGACTCTCTGTCCTCCCCTACCTGCAGCTGTGTAGAAGACAATGTTAAGGCATTTGTAATTGCTTGGGTCAATTAGACAGTCCATCCTGACTTCCTGCTGATGAAATATGAAAGTAAGCTAACAAATAATATCAAAGTTGATGGTAAAAGTTTTTCAAGTATGTTAAAAATAAAAGAGAAATGTGAGTGGTTATAGGACCGCTAGAAAATGAGGCAGAAGAAATAGTAACGGGGGACAAGGAGATGGCTGATGAACTAAGTGAGTATTTTGCATCAGTCTTCACTGCGGAAAACACTAGAGTTTCCCTGAGGTTGTAGTGTGGGAAGGAAGAGAACTGAGTGCAGTTGCTATTACATGAGAGAAGGTGCTCAAAAAGCTGAAAGTCCTAAAGGTACATAAGTCACCTGGACCAGATGAACTGCACCCTTGGGTTCTGAAAGAGATAGAATTAGAGATTACGGTGGCATTAGAAATGATCTTTCAAAAATCAATGGATTCTGGCATGTTGCCAGAGGACTGAAAAATTGCAAATGTCACTCCACTCTTTAAGAAAGGAGGAAGGCTCAGAAAGGAAACTATAGACTGGTTAGCCTGACCTCAGTGGTTGGGAAGATATTAGAAACAATTGTTAAGGATGAGGTGATGGAGTACTTGGTGACACAGGACAAGATAGTACAAAGTCAGCATGGTTTCCTTCAGGGAAAATCCTGCCTGACGATCCTGTTGGAATTCTTTGAGGAGATTACAAGTAGGATAGATAAACGGGATGCAGTGGATGTTGTATATTTGGACTTTCAGAAGGACTTTGACAAGGTGCCACACATGAGGCTGCTTACCAAGCTAAGAGCCCATGGTTTTACAGGAAAGTTACTAAGATGGTTAGAGCATTGGCTGATTGGTAAGAGGCAGCCAGCGGGAATAAAAGGATCCTTGTCTGGTTGGCTGCCAGTAACTAGTGGTGTTCCACAGGGGCCAGTGTTAGGACCACTTCTTTTTATGCTGAATATCAATGCTTTAGATGATGGAATAGATGGTTTTGTTGCCAAGTTTGCAGGTGATACAAAGATTGGTGGAGGGGCAGGTAGTGTTTAGAATCAGAATTAGGTTTATTATCACCGGCATGTGACGTGAAATTTGTTAACTTAGCAGCAGCAGTTCAATACAATATATAATCTAGCAGAGAGTAAAAAATAATTAATAAAATAAAACATTGTGGCAACCCATTTCCCAGCGCACTCGAAGCGGCTCACAAAGTGACGCGCGCCGGCATGGAGGCCGGTCCCAAAGAGGGCAACAAGCCTGCTTCACCAGCGAGGGGAAAAGCCCGCGCACGGGACGGGACTGTGAATATGCATTCACAGCATTCCCGCCCGGGGAGGACGGGATCAGGAAGGCTTTAAAGAGAAGCCGCGAAGTTCGAATAAACCTCTTTTGCAACTGCAGCTCACCGACTCCGTGTCGTTATTTCAGCGCTGTGTGTAGCACACCGCTACAATTGGTGACCCCGACGGCCCAAACGATATTTGGACCGGAGATGAACGACGCCGCCTCTGTTCATGCAGTTTCGTTAAAACTGCCAAGCTTCTGGACGCTGCGACCTCACCTATGGCTCCAGCAAGCAGAAGCCCAATTCCACATTCAGCAGATAACCTCGGATGCCACACGTTACTACTACGTGGTGAGCTCCCTCGACCAGGAGGCAGCGGCCCAGTTTGAGGAGTTCATACAATCGCCCGCAGCGGACAGCAAATACACAGAATTCAAAGCCTTGCTCATAAGGACTTTTGGACTCTCACGGCGCGAGTGAGCTGCCCGCTTACTGCACCTGGATGGTTTGGGGGACAGGCCACTGTCAGTTTTGATGAACGAGATGCTCTCCCTGGCTGGAGGTCAAAAGCCCTCCCTACTGTTTGAGCAGGCATTCCTGGAGCAGCTGCCCGAGGAAATACGCCTGCTGCTGTCCGACGCGGATTTCAGCGACCCCCGGAAGGTGGCGGCCTGGGTGGACGTGCTGTGGAAAGCCAAGAAGGAGAGTGGGGCGTCCGTCACACAGATCACCAGGCCACGCTCCCAGCAGCAAACCAGACCAGGCCCGGCTGCAGAGCCCACTAACCCCAGAGGCAGGGGTGAGGAGACCAATGAACAATGGTGCTTCTACCACCAGCAGTGGGATGCAGAAGCCCGCCACTGTAGCCCACCCTGCAAGTTCCTGGGAAATACCAGGGCCAGCCACCGTTGATTGCTACGGTGGCTGGCCATCGGGATAGCCTCCTGTATGTCTGGGGCAAGCAGTCGGGATGCCGCTTTTTGGTCGACACTGGAGCTGAGATCAGCGTCTTACCTCCAACGAGTTATGACACCCACCACAGAGAACCGGGTCCCACCCTGAGGGCCACGAACGGCAGCACAGTAAGGACCTATGGCACCCGTATGGTGCGGCTACAGTTTGGCTCCAGCCGTTTCACGTGGGACTTCACACTGGCCGCCATAGCCCAACCGCTCCTGGGAGCGGATTTTTTGCGGGCTCACAGCCTACTGGTCAACCTTCAAGGGAAGAGACTGGTCCACGCCGAGACTTTTCAAACATTCTCCCTGGGTGAAGCCCAGTTACCAGCCCCACACCTAGACTCCTTCACGCTGTCCGACAACGACTTCACCAGAGTCCTGGTGAATTTCCCATCGGTTCTGGCACCGCAGTTCACGGCAGCCATGCCCAGACACGGCGTACAGCACCACATCCCGACCCAGGGACCACCCCTCCACGCCCGCGCTCGGCGGCTTCCCCCGGACAAGCTCCGGCTGGCGAAGGAGGAGTTCAAGAGGATGGAGGAATTGGGGATCATCCGGCGGTCTGACAGCCCATGGGCCTCCCCCCTGCACATGGTGCCCAAAGCGACAGGGGGCTGGAGACCGTGCGGCGACTACCGCAGGCTGAACGAGGCTACCACACTGGACTGCTACCCTGTGCTGCACATTCAGGACTTTGCAGCATCCTGCACGGGGCAAGAATCTTTTCCAAAGTAGACCTCATCCGGGGATACCATCAAATTCCGATGCATTCGGACGACGTCCCCGAAACGGCTCTCATCACCCCATTCTGCCTTTTCGAGTTCCTCCGCATGCCGTTCGGCCTAAAGCATGCCGCACAGACATTTCAGCGGTTGATGGACGCGGTGGGACGCGACCTGGACTTCGCTTTCATCTATTTGGATGACATCCTCATAGCCAGCAGCAGTCGTCAGGAGCATCTGTCCCACCTCCGTCAACTCTACGCCTGAGTGAGTGAATACGGCCTAACAATCAACCCGGCCAAATGCCAGTTCGGGCTCGACACCATCAACTTCCTGGGCAACAGGATTACTAAAGACAGGGCAACCCCTCTACCTGCTAAGGCAGACGCAGTCCGCCATTTCCCCCGACCCAACACAATCAAAGGCCTTCAGGAATTCATGGGTATGGTCAATTTCTACCACCGCTTCCTCCCTTCAGCTGCCCGAATCATGCGCCCCCTGTTCGCCCTGATGTCAGGTCCGGGCAAGGACATTACCTGGGACAAGGAGTCCGCCGCCGCTTTCATTAAAACCAAAGAAGCCTTGGCAAACGCCGCGATGCTAGTGCACCCCAGAATGGACGTCTCTACCGCCCTCACAGTGGACGCATCTAACACGGCAGTCGGTGGGGTGCTGGAACAACTCATTGAGGGTCGCTGGCAACCCCTGGCGTTTTTCAGCAAACACCTACGGCCACCCGAGCTCAAGTACAGTGCTTTCAACCCGGGAACTGTTGGCGCTCTACCTGGCAATCCGGCATTTCAGGTACTTCCTAGAAGGTCGGCCCTTCACCGCATTCACGGACCACAAGCCGCTTACCTTTACGTTCACGAAGGTGTCCGACCCCTGGTCGTCCCGCCAGCAGCACCATCTGTCCTACATCTCTGAATACACGACGGATGTCTGGCACGTCTCGGGTAAGGACAATGTCGTGGTGGACGCTCTCCCCCGCCCTAACATTCAAGCCCGGTCCCGGGGGTAGACTATGAAGCACTGGTGGAGGCACAGCAGGCAGACGAGGAGATTCTTAGTTACAGGACTGCAGTCTCCGGTTTGCAGCTCCAGGACCTCCCCGTAGGCCCAGGTGAGAGGACCCTACTCTGTGACGTCACCACCGGCCAACCCCATCCCGTCGTCCCAGCAAACTGGCGGCGACGCGTTTTCGACTCCATTCATAACTTAGCACACCCCTCCATCAGGACAACTGTCTGGATGGTCTCCAACAGGTTCGTTTGGCACGGACTCCACAAGCAGGTCAGTGAATGGGCCAAAACGTGCATGCACTGCCAAACAGCCACGGTGCAGCGGCACACCAAAGCCCTGCCGCAGCAGTTCCACCCCACCCGCCGGCGTTTCGACCACATTCATGTGGATATCGTGGGCCCCCTGCCAGTGTCGCGAGGAGCGCGGCACCTCCTGACTATCGTGGACCGGTTCACAAGATGGCCAGAGGCGGTCCCGCTCACCGACACCACCTCCGAATCTTGCGCCCGAGCCCTGGGTATCTCGCTTTGGTGTACCAGCCCACATTACCTCCGACAGAGGCGCCCAGTTCACCTCCAGCCTGTGGTCAGCTATGGCCAGCCTTTTGGGGACTCAGCTGCACCACACAACTGCCTACCACCCACAGTCGAACGGGCTAGTGGAGCGTTTCCACCGTCACCTGAAGTCGGCCCTCATGGCCCACCTCAAAGGGCCTAACTGGGTGGACGAGCTTCCCTGGGTCCTACTCAGAATCCACACGGCGTCCAAAGCAGATCTGCACACCTCATCGGCCGAGTTGGTGTACGGCGCACCCCTGGTCGTCCCAGGAGAGTTCATACCAGCCCCAAGGGGGCAAGAGGAAGAACCTGCAGCAGTCCTGGGCAGACTATGCGAGAGGCTCGGTAACCTGGCCCCCATACCCACTTCGCAGCATGGGCAGAGTCTGACCTGCGTACCCAAAGACCTGCAAAACTGTAAGTTCGTTTTTGTACAATGGGGCAGACATCGGGCACCACGACAACGGCCCTACGAGGGGCAGTTTACGGTGATCAGAAACAACGGGTCCACATTTGTGCTGGACATCGGGGGGAAAGAGAAAGTTTTCATGGTGGACTGACTCAAACCAGCCCATGTGGACTTGGCGAAGCCAGTTGAGATTCAGGCACCGCGGCGCAGAGGCAGACCTCCCAAACAGAGTCCAACCCAGACTGTGGACATCGGGGGGTGTATCGCCGGTTCTGGGGTGGGGGGGTTATGTGGCGACCCACTTCCCAGCGCACTCGAACCGGCTCACAAAGTGGTATGCGCCGGCAGGGAGGCCAGTCCCAAAGAGGGCGCCAAGCCTGCTTCACCAGCAAGGGGAAAAGCCAGCACGCGGGACGGGACTGTGAATACGCACCCCCTGCAGCATTCCCGCCCGGGGAGGGCAGGATCAGGAAGGCTTTAAAGCGAGGCCGCGAAGTTTGAATAAACCTCTTTTGCAACTGCAGCTCATCGACTGCGTGTCATTATTTCAACGCTGCGTGTAGCACACCACTACAACATAATAATAATAAATGAACAAGTAAAGCAATTACGTATATTGAATAAATTTTAAAAATGTGCATAAACAGAAATACTGTATTTTTTTTAAAAATAGAGGTAGTGTCCAAAACTTTGAAGTCCATTTAGGAACAGAGGGGAAGAAGCTGTTCCTGAATCGCTGAGTGTGTGCCTTCAGGCTTCTGTACCTCCTACCTGATGATAACAGTGAGAAGAGGACATGCCCTGGGTATGGGAGGTCCTTAATAATGAATGCTGCCTTTCTGAGATACCGTTCCCTAAAGATGTCCTGGGTACTTTGTAAGCTCGCACCCAAGATGGAGCTGACTAGATTTACAACCTTCTGCAGCTTCTTTTGGTCCTGTGCAGTAGCCCCTCCATACCAGACAGTGATGCAGCCTGTCAGAATGCTCTCCACAGTACAACTATAGAAGTTATTAAGTGTATTTGTTGACATGTCAAATCTCTTCAAACTTCTAATAAAGTATAGTCGCTGTCTTGCCTTCTTTATTACTGTATCGATATGTTGGGACCAGGTTAGGTCCTCAGAGATCTTTACACTCAGGAACTTGAAGTTTCTCACTCTCTCCACTTCTGATCCCTCTATGAGGATTGGTTGTTATGGTCCAGTCCGAAGACCACGTTCCGGGTCTTGATCCAGTCCACAGACTCCGGACTCCAGGTCTTGTAGCCATCCCTCCTTTCGCCCTTGAGCCCAATTAGTCAATTGCTCAAGGAAGCGCACCTGACTCCCATCGGCTGGCGGTGTATATAGGGGGCTCTGGGACTGAGTGGAGTTGGCAGTTGCCCTGGCTTGAATATCCCCTTGTTAAACATGAGTGCTTTGAGTAAGTCTGGCAGTCACTCTGGACCTAGTTCCCTTCCTATCCCTTGCCTCTGTCGGGCAAGCCTGGCCAGGCTGCCGTTGCCTGGCAGGGGATTCTGCCCCTTTTCATCCCTCGCTGCTGATGGGTTGTGCCCTGCAACCTACCCAGGTGCCCCCTGACCTGCTCAGGCCCCCATGTTCCTGCCTGGGAGGTCCGGGCCCTGCCCAGGAGTTATGCGGCCTGCCCAGTGAACTCCGGGATCCTGCCTTGCCTGAACTCTGAGACTCTCCCGGAACCCCAGAATCACCTTGAACGTCACATCCCTCACGGTCACCACAACTTGTCTATTGTTTAGTTGTTCCTGTCCTGCCCCTAGTACTTCAGTGCCTGCGTCCTGCACTTGGGTCCAGCCTCCTGTCCCCTTATGACATTATGAGGAAACAGGTAGGATGCGAAGGACTGAGACAGATTAGGAGAATGGGCAAGAAAGTGGCAAATGAAATACAATGTTGGAAAATGCATGGTCATGCACTTTGGTAGCAGAAATAAATGTGCAGATTTCTGTCACATTTTCTAAATGGGGAGAAAATCCAAAAATCTGAGATGCAAAGGGGGTTTGGAGTCCTTGTGCAGAACACGCTGAAGGTTAACTTGCAGGTAGAGTCAGTGGTGAGGAAGGCAAATGCAATGTTAGCATTCATTTCAAGAGGTCTAGAATACGAGAGCAGAGATGTGATGCTGAGGCTTTATGAGGCACTGGCGAGGCCTCACCTTGAGTATTGTCAACAGTTTTGGACCCCTCATCTTAGAAAAGATGTGCTGGCATTGGAGAGGGTCCAGAGGAGGTTCACAAGGATGATTCCAAGAATGAAAGGGTTATCATAAAAGGAACGTTTGATGGCTCTGGGTCTGTACTCACTGGAATTCAGAAGGATGAGGGGATCTCATTGAAACCTTTCAAATGTTGAAAGGCTGAGACAGAGTAGATGTGGAAAGGATGTTTCCCATGGTGGGACAGTCTAGGACAAGAGGACACAGCCTTAGGATAGAGGGGTGTCCTTTCAAAACAGAAATGTGGAGAAATTTCTTTAGCCAAAGAATGGTGAATTTGTGGAATTTGTTGCTACATGCAGCAGTGGGGACCAGGTCGTTGGATGTATTTAAGTCAGAAATTGATAGGTTCTTGATTGGACATGGCATCAAAGGTTACGGAGAGAAGACTGAGAACTGGGGGTTGAGGAGGGGAAAAAAAAGGATCAGCCATGACTGAAGCAGGCCCGAAGGCCTAATTCTGTTCCTATGTCTTATGGTCTTTTTCAATGCAAGAAGTATTGTAGGAAAGGCAAATGAGTTTAAAGCATGGATCAGCACATGGAATTATAATATTGTAACCATTAGTGAGATTTGGTTGCAAAAGGGGCAGGACTGAGGGCTCAGTGCTCTGGGTTCCATTGTTATAGCCATGATGGAGAGTGAGTTATTAAAGGGGGGGAGGACCAGGCATTACAAGTCTGAGAAAGTGTCACCTCTGCTCAGACAGGACAGACTGTGGGGGGTGGAGGGGGGTGCACGTTTTCTGAGACTATATTGGTGAAACAGTGGAATGAGAGAGGGATTTCTTATTCCTTCCAGTAGATGGCAGTGCACTCCAACACGGAGACTACTGCAGGGTCCAATCTTAGCTGTATTTATTCATCCTATATGTTATTTTTACCATCACAGGTCATTGCTGAATAATAAGAACATCAGGTATTGTAGGACTATCCCAACAGTGAGTTGCTCATTAGCAATGGAGCTGGACTTGTACTTATAGTTGTTGTGCTGTTGCCTGGACTTGAAAAGTAGCATTGGACAGTGCGTGGTCCAAAAAAACATGCCAGTGATTGCCTTGGGTACTTTTATTGTGATGGAAAGACTGTTGGACATTGGTAACATAGAACACTGCAAGTCCAGTTCATTGGTGAGACTGATAGCAGGGAAGCTGATCTGCCTCAGTTGTGACGAGGTCTAGGCGTAGGCCGATGGGTCGCCTGTTGCAGTCACCCAAGGCAGTGGAATCTGTTCTGGATTGGGTCTGGCCCCTCCCATCAGTGCTACCCTCTAGTGTTCGCTCGGTCCTGCCCTCCAGTGTTTGCCTAGTGGAAGAATTAAGCTGGACACTTGGGAACCTGGACTGTGTTTTTCTTTGTGACTATGTTTGACTGAAATCATGGCATATGTGCAGTGTGCTGTGTGTTGTGTGCAATGTGCAGTGTGTTGTGGGTTGTTGGTACAGTGTTTTGCACCTTGGTCCCAGAGTAATGGTGTTTTGTTTTGCTGTATTCACGTATGGTTGAATGATAATTAAACTTGAATTACAGGCCACCCAGTAGTCAGTGGGATTTAGAGGAGTAAATGTGTAGATATCAGACAATTTCAAGGAACATAAGGTTGTAACAGTAAACACGAGAAATTCTGCAGATGCTGGAAATCCAGAGCAACATACACAAAATGCTGGAGGAACTCAGCAGGTAAGGCAGCTTCTATAGAAGTGAATAAACAGTCGACATTTTGGGCCAAGACCCTTCTTCAGGACTCAAAAGGAAGGGGGAAGACAGAATGAAAAGGTGAGGGCAGGGGAAGGAGGATAGCTAGAAGGTCAGGTGAGTGGGAAAGGTAAAGGGCTGCAGAGGAAGGAATCTGATAGGAGAGGAGAGAGCACCAGAGGAGAAAGGCAGGAGGAAGAGACCCACATGGAGGTGATAGGCGGGTGAGAAGGAATAAACCACAGAGTGGGTAATAGAAGAAGAGGCAGGGGAAGGGGAGGGAAAATAATTACTGCCAGAAGAAGACATCAATATTCATGCCTTCATGTTAGAGGCCACCTAGATGGAGTACAAGGTGTTGCTCCTCCGTCCTGAGGGTGGGCTCATCGTGGCACAAGAGGAGGTCACGGGCCGACACGCCAGAATGGGAATGGTTTGTTAAATATGTTCAGGAAAAATTCCTTCATGAATATATAGAGGTCCCAACTAGAGAGAGTGTGATATTGGATCTCCTATCAGGGAACGCGACAGGGCAGGTGAGAGAAGTGTATGTAATGGAACAATTTGGATGTAACACTTGTTTATTTAGTGATACTGCACGGAATAGACTTTCCCAGCCCTTTGAGCCACACCACCCTGACAGCCCTGATTGAACCCTGACCTTATCACAGGGCAAGTTACAATGACCAAGAACCTACCCGGAACATCTTTGGACTGTGGGAGGAAACCCGAGCAAGCATTCCATGGGGAGGACGTACGGACTCCTTACAGATGAACTCGAGCTCCGACACCCTGAGATGAATAGCATCACATTACTATGACATCCGTGTGTCTTATGTTATCTCCAAAGTGTTCCACTACATACACCCGATAATTACGGAGAAGAACAGGTCTGGAGCTCGGGCTGAGTTTCAAATCTGGAGAAAAGTCAATTTTGACGGCATCAGGAAGGATGTGGCAAGTATGGACTGGGCTAGGTTGTTTCCTAGTAAATGATGTTTAGTAAGTGGGATGAAGTTCAGAATCAGACTCAGGTTTAATATCACCAGCATATGCCATGAAATGTGTTGTCTTTGTGGCAGCAGTATAATCCAATACACAATAACAAAAATGATTAATATATAAAATATAGTTAAATAAGTGGTGCATAAAGTTGTACGATAGTGTCCATGGGCTCAATGTCCATTCAGAAATCATAGGGCAGAGAGGGGAAGAAGCTATTCCTGAATCGCTGAGTGTGTGCCTTCAGGCTCCTGTACCTCCTCCCTGATGGTAGCAATGAGAAGAGGGCATGTCCTGGCTGATGGGGGTCCTTAATGATGGGTGCTGCCTCCTTGAAGATGTCCAGGATGCTATGTAGGCTAGTGTCCATGATGGAGATGTCTGAGTCTACAGCTTTCTGCAGCTCATTTCAAACCTGTGCTGTAGTCCCTCCCTCTCCATACCCAGACAGTGATGCAACCAGTTCGAATGCTCTCAATGGTACATCTGTAGAAACTTGCAAGTGTCTTTGGTGACATATGAAATCTCCTCAAATTCCTAATGCAATATAGCTGCTGTCATGCTGCCGAGCTCCAGACCTGTTCTTCTCCATAATTATCGGGTGTACGTAGTGCAACACTTTGGAGATAACATTTCTAATTGCAGGGGCCCTAGCAGAAATATTTAAAATGTCGATATCCACAGGTCAGGTGCCAGAGGATTGGAGGATAGCTCATGTAGTTCCGTTGTTTAAAAAAAGCTCAAAATGTAAGCCGGGAAATTATAGGCCAGTAAGTTTGACATCAGTAGTAGGTAAATTATTGGAAGGAATACTAAGAAATAGGATCTACAAGTATTTGGATAGACAGGGACTTATTCGAAAAAGTCAGCATGGCTTTGTGCGTGGTAGGTCGTGTTTAACCAATCTATTACAGTTTTTCGAGGAAATTACCAGGAAAGTGGATGAAGGGAAGGCAGTGGATGTTGTATACATGGACTTCAGTAAGGCCTTTGACAAAATCCCGCATGGGAGGTTAGTTGGAAAGATTCAGTCGCTAGGTATACGTGGAGAGGTAGTAAATTGGATTAGACATTGGCTCAATGGGAGAAGTCAGAGAGTGGTAGTGGAGGATTGCTACTCTGAGTGGAGGCCTGTGACTAGTGGTGTGACACAAGGATCAGTGCTGGGTCCATTGTTATTTGTCATCTATATCAATGATCTGGATGATGATGTGGCAAATTGGATCAGCAAATTTGCTGATGATACAAAGATTGGAGGTGTAGTGGACAGTGAGGAAGGTTTTCAAAGCTTGCAGAGGGATTTGGACCAGTTGGATAAATGGGCTGAAAAATGGCAAATGGCAGAACAGAGGGATCTGGGAGTACAGATACATAATTCCCTAAAAGTAGCATCACAGGTGGATAGGGTCGTAAAGAGAGCTTTTGGTACATTGGCCTTTATAAATCAAAGTATTGAGTATAACAGTTGGAATGTAATGGTGAGGTTGTATAAGACATTGGTGAGTCCGAATTTGGAGTATTGTGTGCAGTTTTGATCACTGAATTACAGGAAGGATATTAATAAGGTTGAAAAAGTGCAGAGAAGGTTTACAAGGATGTTGCCAGGACTTGAGAAACTGAGTTACAGAGAAATGTTGAATAGGTTAGGACTTTATTCCCTGGAGCGTAGGAGAATGAGGAGTGATTTGATAGAGGTGTATAAAATTATGATGGGTATAGATACAGTGAATGCAAGCAGGCTTTTTCCACTGAGGCCAGGGGAGAAAAAAAACAGGACATGGGTTAAGGGTGAAGAGGGAAAATTTTAAAGGGAACATTAGTGGGGGCTTCTTCATGCAGAGAATGCCGAGAGTGTGGAATGAACTGCCAGATGAAGTGGTGAATGCGGACTCACTTTCGACATTTAAGAAAAACTTGGACAGGTACGTGGATGAGAGGTGTTTGGAGGGATATGGGCCAGGTGCAGGTCAGTGAGACTAGGCAGAAAATGGTTCTGCAAAGCCAAGAAGGGCCAAATGGCCTTTTTCTGTGCTGTAATGTTCTATGGTTCTATGGTCATGTCTTCTTTGTAGCTGCATCGATATGTTGGGCCCAGGTTAGATCCTCAGAGATGCTGACACCCTGAAGTTGCTCACTCTTTTGACTTCTGATCCCATTCTGTGTTCCCTTGTCTACCATTCCTGAAGGTGTTACTGCAACACCACTCAATTTGAGTCTATTGCTCCTCACTGCTAATTTCAAAGAAACAGAACAATGAAGTTGCCTGCTCCCAGAGCCATACTCTTTCGTTCAAATGTGGCCTTCACAGCTTGTTGGGCAAGAGAAGTGATAGACTGCTGTAGATGGACTTGTCAAGGGCAAAATCATAGTTGAGAAGTGTTTCTGTAGAATAACATTTGCATTTGATTGTATTTGAAGGCTGACCACTAAGCCATTATTGAATTACTCACCGATACAAATGAGAAACTGAACTACACAATATTGACAAAACAAAGGGTATTTATATAAAGATTCATGGTGAGATCAGGGAAAGCATGGAACATTTCCCACATTTTGGGAGCCACCTCTCAACAGAGGTAGACATTGATGATGAAATTCAGTCTCCTTCAGTACATAAGTACAGCACTTGGACATCTGAGGAAGATGCTTAAAGATCAAGATATCAACCTAAGGATAATAATCATCTTCTGTTGATCCCTGCCCTCTTTTTTGGTCTAACACTTGGACTCTCTACAGCAGCCATCCAAGGCACTGGAGAGATACCATGAAATCTGTTTCCACAAATCCTCCAGCTGATTCTGTTCCTTGAACCAAATGTCATGATCACCTGCGGCACCAAGTATGGAATTTTTTTTCTTCTGCAAGTCTCTCTGCGAAGGTCGTGGATCTCTAGAGATGAATGCATTTATTTCACATATTGGCCCCTGCCCAAGAAATTTTCTGCAGTTAAAATTGTTTGAAACTGAAGTCTGCTAAGTTAAAGACTTTAATGTTTAGAGAATGTGGGTTAATTAAAGACCATTGGAGACTGAGATTAATCAAGAATAATCAGGTTGAAGTGTGTCTGCCTAACAATTGCATTTTTGAGGAGAAATGTCAGAGGCAGTCAACATAGATTTTATTTGTGGATATTAGACAAAGTCACATGGCTGAATAACTAGGAAAATAAAATCCCAAGGCATTTTAATGGCTGTTCATAATAAAAATTGACTCCGGCGGGAAGCAAAGCTTAATGCTGAATGGAGATTTAGTGACTGGAGGGTGTTCTGCAGGACTAAAAGGAAACAGCCTTAAATGAAGAGAACATAATTAGGACGTATGAAGTTGGTGCACAGCGCATAGTAAAAGAAGGTATCAATGAATCGATTAGATGGCACAGGTGTCACATATGTACTTCAGTCTAGGAAAGTGTGAGGTAATTAAGGGCAATCAAAAAGATGAAAGCATGTAGCGATGTGCTACACACAATGCTGAAATAATGACATGCAGTCGGTAAGTCGTTTCGAGACTAGTTTATTCAAACTTCGTGGCGCTGGCATTTAATCCCTAGTGCCCGCCCTCTCCGGGCAGAAATGACGTCAGAGGTGCATTACCAAAGTCTCCCCCCGCGCGCTGGCTATTTGTGAGCCGGTTCACCTGTGCAGAAAGTGGGTCGCCACGTAACCCCACCCCCCCAGAACCGACGATACACCCCCCAATGTCCACAGTCTGGATCAGCCTCTGTTTGGGAGGTCTGCCTCTGTGTTGTGTGCGCCCCTCTGCCGGGCCTGGTCTGGTCTGCTGTTGGGCACGTGGCCTGGTAATCTGACCGATGGACGCCACGCTCTCCCTCTTGGCTTTCCACAGCACGTCTGCCTGGGACACCACCTTCCGGGGGCCGCTGAAATCTGTGTCGGCCAGCAGCAGATGTATGTCCTCGGGCAGTTGCTCTGGGAACACTTGCTCGAACATGAGGCAGGGCTTGTGTCCATCAGCCAGGGACAGCATCTCGTTCATCAATGCTGACAGCAGCCTGTCTCCCAAACCATCCAGGTGAAGCAGGTGGGCACCTCGCTCATGCCGCGAGAGGCCAAAGGTCCCAATGAGCAGCGCTTTGAAAGCTTCATATTTGCCTTCTTCCGGAGGCGACTGTATGAAATCCGAAACCTGGGCAGCCATCTCCTGGTCAAGGGCGCTCACCATGTGGTAGTAACGTGTGGAATCAGAGGATATCTGCCGAATCTGGAACTGGGCTTCTGCTTGGCTAAGCCACACGTGTGGTCGCAGTGTCCAGAAAGTCGGCAGTTTTAGTGAAACTGCGTGAACAGACGAAGAGTCGGTCATCTTTGGACCAAATCCCATTTGGACCGTCGGGGTCACCAATGTAGCGATGTGCTAAACACAGTGCTGAAATAACGACACGCAGTCGGTAAATCATTTGGAGACTAGTTAATTCAAACTTCACAGCACTGGCATTTAATCCCTAGCACCCCCCACCTCCAGGCGGAAAAGACGTCAGAGGTGCATTACCAAAGTCTCCCCCCGCGTGCTGGCTATTTGTGAGCCGGTTTGCCTGTGCAGAAAGTGGGTCGCCACAAGCACAAGTTATTAAGAAGGGAGTGGAACAGAGTCAGGGACAAGTTGAAAAAGAGGTCTTTTTGCCTTAATTGGCCAGTAAAAAGAATATAAAAGCTATAAAATAATTAAGCTATAAAATTGATATACAAGTAGTTAAGTCCAGAGTACTATTTATAATTTTGGTTACCATGCTGATAGGGCTGGAGAGTTTGCAGAAGAGATTGATGAGGAAATTGCCAGTCTAAACAATTTGAGTTATGGAAAATAGACTATAAACTGGGGTTGCTTTCTTTGGAAGGTAGGAGGCAAATTATACACAATGATGCAGCAATAGAAAGTATATTTTCAATGCGGAGATTTCAATAACTTAAGAATCATAGATGTACAGAAATTACTAGAACCAAAAGGCATTTTCATAAAGAGCAGTGATTGTGTGGAACACACTACCTGGAATTGTATGAAGAAAATCTTTCTTCATATTTAAGATGCCCTGATAGTTGTTAATGTGCTACAACAAATAGTGTATTTTCAATGGAATGGTTAACAGAACAAACTGATCTCAAAACAATGCTTCCACAAATATCTACTAACAGTTTCTCCAGTGAAGGATACCTTATTAAAGAACTCCGAAGTCAAGGGTATTGCCTCATAACCAGGTACCAGCACCTTCAGCTGATAAGGGTTCTCCAATAGGTTGAAATGTTCTCTGCTAGGGGAACTTCAGGCCCTCAGAGGAGAATGGGCAGATTGGTTCAGGCTGTCACAGGAGAATGGGCAGATTGGTTCAGGCCCTCAGAGGAGAATGGACAGATTGGTTCAGGCTGTCACAGGAGAATGGACAGATTGGTTCAGGCCCTCAGAGGAGAATGGACAGATTGGTTCAGGCCCTCAGAGGAGAATGGACAGATTGGTTCAGGCTGTCACAGGAGAATGGGCAGATTGGTTCAGGCCCTCAGAGGAGAATGGACAGATTGGTTCAGGCCCTCAGAGGAGAATGGACAGATTGGTTCAGGCCCTCAGAGGAGAATGGGCAGATTGGTTCAGGCTGTCACAGGAGAATGGGCAGATTGGTTCAGGCCCTCAGAGGAGAATGGACAGATTGGTTCAGGCTGTCACAGGAGAATGGACAGATTGGTTCAGGCCCTCAGAGGAGAATGGACAGATTGGTTCAGGCCCTCAGAGGAGAATGGACAGATTGGTTCAGGCTGTCACAGGAGAATGGGCAGATTGGTTCAGGCCCTCAGAGGAGAATGGACAGATTGGTTCAGGCCCTCAGAGGAGAATGGACAGATTGGTTCAGGCCCTCAGAGGAGAATGGGCAGATTGGTTCAGGCTGTCACAGGAGAATGGGCAGATTGGTTCAGGCCCTCAGAGGAGAATGGACAGATTGGTTCAGGCTGTCACAGGAGAATGGACAGATTGGTTCAGGCCCTCAGAGGAGAATGGACAGATTGGTTCAGGCCCTCAGAGGAGAATGGACAGATTGGTTCAGGCTGTCACAGGAGAATGGGCAGATTGGTTCAGGCTGTCACAGGAGAATGGGCAGATTGGTTCAGGCCCTCAGAGGAGAATGGACAGATTGGTTCAGGCCCTCAGAGGAGAATGGACAGATTGGTTCAGGCCCTCAGAGGAGAATGGGCAGATTGGTTCAGGCTGTCACAGGAGAATGGGCAGATTGGTTCAGGCCCTCAGAGGAGAATGGACAGATTGGTTCAGGCTGTCACAGGAGAATGGACAGATTGGTTCAGGCCCTCAGAGGAGAATGGACAGATTGGTTCAGGCCCTCAGAGGAGAATGGACAGATTGGTTCAGGCTGTCACAGGAGAATGGGCAGATTGGTTCAGGCCCTCAGAGGAGAATGGACAGATTGGTTCAGGCCCTCAGAGGAGAATGGACAGATTGGTTCAGGCCCTCAGAGGAGAATGGGCAGATTGGTTCAGGCTGTCACAGGAGAATGGGCAGATTGGTTCAGGCCCTCAGAGGAGAATGGACAGATTGGTTCAGGCTGTCACAGGAGAATGGACAGATTGGTTCAGGCCCTCAGAGGAGAATGGACAGATTGGTTCAGGCCCTCAGAGGAGAATGGACAGATTGGTTCAGGCTGTCACAGGAGAATGGGCAGATTGGTTCAGGCCCTTAGAGGAGAATGGACAGATTGGTTCAGGCCCTCAGAGGAGAATGGACAGATTGGTTCAGGCCCTCAGAGGAGAATGGACAGATTGGTTCAGGCCCTCAGAGGAGAATGGACAGATTGGTTCAGGCCCTCAGAGGAGAATGGGCAGATTGGTTCAGGCTGTCACAGGAGAATGGACAGATTGGTTTAGGCCCTCAGAGGAGAATGGGCAGATTGGTTCAGGCCCTCAGAGGAGAATGGGCAGATTGGTTCAGGCCCTCAGAGGAGAATGGGCAGATTGGTTCAGGCCCTCAGAGGAGAATGGGCAGATTGGTTCAGGCCCTCAGAGGAGAATGGGCAGATTGGTTCAGGCTGTCACAGGAGAATGGGCAGATTGGTTCAGGCCCTCAGAGGAGAATGGGCAGATTGGTTCAAGATGACAGAAGGGCAACAGTGACTCAAATAACCACATGCTACAACAGTGATTTGCAAGAGAGCATTACTTGTACAACATTACAAACCTTGAAGTGGATGGGCAACAGCAGCAGAAGACCATGAACATGTGCTCAGTGGCCACTTTATTAGGTACAGGAAGCATCTAATAAAGTAGCCATTAAGTATATATCCTGAGTGCCATTGTTGCATTACAATTTGACCTGCCAATCTTTGATTCGACTTTTCCCTCTAATCCCATTGAAGTTACCCCTCATTGATTTGTTCTTTGTTTTTCTCTAATGTTGATATAAACTTCTTCATAACTGACACTTGACACTACAAATTTCTCTAAATAGGTCAACAATGTTTCCTTCCTTAAGCCAAAAACCTGCTGATCAAAAATATCAGAAACATTTAAGAAATTCATAAATGCGAGAAAGTCTACGGATGCTGGAACACCAAAGTAACACACAAAGTGCTGGAGGAACTCAGCAGGTCGGGCAGTATCCATGGAAATGAACAGACAGTTGCCACTTCATGCCAAGACCGTTCCTCAGGACGGGTCTAAGAAATTCAGTTTAGCTTTGATCTGGTATCAATAATGGTAATGTCAGGAACGTAAGCACTTGACGATTTCAGATAGCTTTGTAGATTTAAAGTATCAAAGAGTTGTAAGGTTCAGAACCAGGCTTTATTCAAGTTCTTGCATGTGCTGGTTGCTCAGTATGGTAAATAAATACATAGGACTGTACAACACAGGGACAGGTCCCTTGGCACATGATACATGTGCCCATCATGATGCCAATATTATCTAATCCCATCTGCATGCATATAGTCTGTAACCCTCTTTTTCTTGACTGTTTATGTGTCAGTCTAAATTCCCATTAAATATTACTGTCATGTCTGCTACCACCACCTTCTCTGGCAGCATGATCAAGGCACCTTCCACTCTGTACTCCTCACCCCCAAGACCTCCACGTCCTTGCGATAGTGCCGTGATTCGCAATGCTCCATATACAGTTTAACCAAAGTTTTATATAGTTGCAATCTGAATACCTAACTTTATGCTCAATACCCAATTAATGAAGTCAGGCATGCTGTACACTTTTTTTTAACCATCCTATCCACATGTGTTACCAGTATTGACTATGGACTTGGATCCTTCAGTACATAAATGCTTCTCAGACTACTGCCATTTACTATACACTTTCCTCTTGAATCTGATATCCCAAAATGTGTCACTTTACACATCTGAATTAAACGCCATCTGTCATTTCTTCAACCAAATTTCCAGTGAATTTGGTATAATCTTCCTTATTCCTGGTTTGCAAGTTCAGCATTTATACTGCTCTTTCTCAGTCTTTATTCTCATGCCCTCAAAGCTGTTGCTAAATGCTTAGTCATCACTATAATTATATACTGCATCGTATGACGTAGGTGATCATGGTCCCATTTCCATGATCGTTCTTGGCACAGAAGTGATTTGCTGTTGCCTTCTGTACAGTGTCTTTACAAGGCAGTGTCTTTCCCAGCCATTATCAATACTCTTCAGATATCTGGTATCACTGGTCACATAACCAGGACTTGTGATGTGGAACAGCTGTTCATGCGACCATCTACCACCTGCTCCCATGGCTTCTCATGACTGATCGAGGGGCTGAGGAGGTGCTGCACCTTGTCCTAAGGTGCCCTGCAAGCTGGTGGAGCAAAGGGCACCTCACACCTCCTTTGGTAGAGACATATCTCCACCCTGCCACTTTTGTTTACGGTTTATTTTGCTTTACAATAATTAGCATCACTTGATTTTTATAGTTTTGCAACAGAAAATTGAATTGTTGATAATGTTTCTGATGATCTTATAATTACAATAATTGGTTTGATAATTTCCCTCACAATGAAACTATAATCGAGTGAGAATATTTAAATCAGTCTGTTTTCCCTATTGTGATGGAGATAAAGCATTTTAGAATGTGATTTGTACCCCAAAAGCTGTTTCTCAACTTTAACTTGTTGGGTTAAGTTGTTACTCATTTTAAGGTAACATAGATAGACAGATACTTACTGATCCCAAAGGAAATTACAGAGTCACAGTAGCATTACGAGTGCACAGATATAAATATTAGAAGAGAAGTAGGAAGAATAAAAAATAAGTTAGTTCAAACAGTCTAACAGGAGGAGGTCATCACTTCCCCAGTGATAGGTTGACTCATTATCGAACCTAATGGCCGAGGGTAAAAATGGCTTCATGTAGCACTCTTTGGAGCAGCGCAGTTGTCTTAGTCTGTTACTGAAAGTGTTCCACTGTTCAGCCAAGGTGGCATGCAGAGGGTGAGAAACATTGTCCAGAATTGCCAGAATTTCCCACAGGGTCCTTTGTTCTACCACAGCCTCCAGTGTGTCCAGTTTGACTCCTATAACAGAGCCAGCCTTTCTAATCAGTTTATTGAGCCTGTTGGCATCACCAATGTTGATGCCATTGCCCCAGCACACCACCGCATAGAAGATTGTACTGGTGACAGCAAATGGTAGAACATGTGAAGGAGAGGCCTGCATACTCCAAAGGACCTCAGTCCCCTCAGGAAGGAGAGGTGACTCTGGCTCTTGTACACAACCTCTGTGTTGGTGTTCCACTCAAGTCTGTCATATGGTGTACCCCTGGGTACTTGTGGGTCCTCACCACATCCATGTCCACACCATCAATAGTAACAGGGAGCAGTACAGATTTGGCCTTCCTAAAGTCTATCACCATCTCCTTTGTCTTACTGACGTTGAGCTGCAGATGATTCAGCTTGCACCATTTGACAAGGTCCTCCTCCAGAGTCCTGTATTCATCCTCCCAGACTCCCTTTAAACACCCAACTATTGCTGAATTATCAGGGAATTTCTGCAGATGACATGACTCAGTGTTGTATCTAAAGCCTGAAGTATACAGGTTAAACAGGGAGGGAGCCGATACAGTCCCCTGTGGGGCCCCAGTGCTGCTTGTAGTCATGTCTGATGCACAGCTCTGTAGCCACACAAACTGTTCTGCTAGTCAGGTAGTCCATTATCCAGGATACAATGGAAGTGCCAATCTGCACTGAACAGAGATTTTCCCCCAGCAATGAGGGCTGTACGGTATTGAAGGCACTTGAGAAATCAAAAAACATGATCCTCACAGTGCTGCCCTGATTATTCAAATGGGAGTCAGCTCTGTTCCGCAGGTAGATGACAGCATCGTCAACTCCAATGTGCTCCTGGTCGGCAAACTGCAGGAGATCGAGGGCTGATTCGACCAGGGGTCAGAGGAGAGCCAGGACCAGCCTCTCTAGGGTCTTTCATGATGTGTGATGTCAGGGCCACTGGACAGTAGTCATTCAAAACCTTTTGTTGGCCCTTCTTGGGTACTGGGACCACGCATGATGTTTTCCACACAGTTGGGACCCTTTCCACGCCGAGACTCAGATGGAAAATGCACTGGAGAACTCCACACAGCTGTTCAGCACACTCCTTCAGGACCTTGGGGTTCACATCATCCAGTCCCAATGCTTTGCCGTGTCTGAGTTTCCCCACAGCCCTTCTCACCTGCTCAGTAGTGAAGATGAGTCCATGATGACTGGGGTGTTGGTGGAAGATGAAGATTGGGATGATGGCAATTGGTATGTCAGGATGTTGGTGGAAGGTGGGGGCTGAGGGAGGTAAAGATTAGGATGATAGCAAATGGTGTGTTGAGGTGTAGATGGTAGGTATAGGGCAAGGAAGGGATGTAGACAGTGGTAGCCTGTGTTGTTCATCCACAGTGTTGAACTGGAGGGGGGGTGGAGGGAGGAGGGGAGGCGTTGGTGCTGAGGGAGCATTGGGTGCCCCTGCACCTGCACTGGTGTGCTGAGGGGAGCATGTACAGGAGGGCAACTGTCAAACCTATTGATGAATTGGTTTAACTCATTCACGGCTGCATTCCAATGCTCTACAGCTAGGCTGATTGAAGACTGTGATGTTCTTCATGCCTCTCCACACCTCCCGTGTGCTACTCTGCCCAAGTTTGTTCTCCACATCTCTCTGTATTTCTCTTTAGCCACCTTGATCTGATTCTTTAGCTCCCTCTGCACAAGTTCAAATCCCCCCATCTTCTGATCTAAAGGCTCTCTTTGTGGTTGAGAAGAGCCTTCGGATCACTGGTGACCCATGGTTTGTTGTAGGGAAGCAGCGAATGGTCCTTGATGGTATTACAGTGTCCACACAGAAGTTGTGATGTCTTGGTAAGATTATACATGGTTATTTGATATTTTTCTTCACTGTCATACTGCTCAATCAATCTTAGCAGTAACAGCAGAAGATGAATTCCAGAACATCAGGATTATTTGAAACAAGAGAAGATCTGCAGGTGCTGGAAATCCAAAGCAAGGCACACAAAATACTAGCGGATCTCAGCAGGCCAGGCAGCATCTATAGAGAAGAGTAAACAGTCAATGTTTTGGGCTAAGACCCTTCATCAGGACTAGAAAGGAAACAGGAAACTAGAAAGGAAAAGAATATGGGGGGAGGGGAGGAAGAAGTACAAGATAGCAGGTGATGGGGAAGAGGTTGAGAAGCTGATTGGTGAAAGAGATAAAGGGCCGTCTGGGTAGCTTCCAACATGATGCCATCGATTTCATCGATTTCACTATCTTACCCCTATCCCCCACTCTCCCTCACCGTTCCCTCCTGTATCCTTCTCTCACCTTATCTCCTTACCTGTCCAACACCTTCCCTTTCACCCACGGTCCTCTCCTATCAGATTCCCCTTTTTCTAGCCCTTATCTCTTTTACCAATCAACCACCCCTCCCCCTCCCCTGCCATATCGTACGTTTTTCTCTCCTCCTCCCACCTTCTTACTCTGACTTCTCCGCTTTCTTTTCAGTCTTGATGAAGGGTCTCGGCCCAAAACATCTTTTCCATAGATGCTGCCTGGCCTGATTTCCTCCAGCATTTTGTGTGTCACACTAGGATTATTAACCTCATTCGCTACATGCGTTAACTTGGCATTGTTAAGAGGTGAAAGAGAAACAAAGAAGGGACATAAAGTATTTACTTTTCATGTAACGCAGATTTCTTTTACCCAGATGGACAATGTGAATTCAACAAATGAAGGTGTGTGTTTTATGTAAAGTCTTGCATCCATGGCATCAAATTTTAAAGAATATTAGCACAATTTAAAGTAAAACTGAAAGGTAGCTGGTGCAATGAATTGGTTTGTATCATATCCAAACAGATGATACGTCCTTCAGGGCAGAAAGTGATCATTACTTGGAAGCTCAGCCAATCAGGGTGTGTTATCAAAGGGTTAATTGGGAGATGATCCTTTTTCAGGAAAGTCCCTGCAGGCTATTAGGTAGCAAATATTAATTAATGAATTCACTTGATTATTGAGATACAGCATGGAACAGGCCCTTTGAGCTGTGCCGCCCAATTTAATCCTAGCCTAATCATGAACAATTTAGAATGACCAATGAACCTACTAATTGGTACATTTTTGGAATGTGGGTGGAAACTGAGGCACCCAGAGGAAACCGACATGGTCACAGGGAGAATGTACAAACTCCTTACAGGCAATGGCAGCAATTGGATCTGGGGCACTACGCTACCGTGCCACCGCATTTTGACCCACGATGTAAGGGAAATGAAAGAAAGAGAAAATTGGTACTACTATTCATTCAGCCAGAGACTCATTCCACCGAGATGCAACACTGAGCATCATAGGAAGTCATTCCTGCCTGTGGCCATCAAACTTTACAACTCCTCCCTCAGAGTGTCAGACTCCCTGAGCCAATAGGCTGGTCCTGGACTTATTTCCACTTGGAATTGTTTACTTATTATTTAATTATTTATGGTTTTATATTGCTATATTTCTTCACTATTCTTGGTTGGTGCGACTGTAACAAAACCCAATTTCCCTCAGGATCAATAAAGTATGTCTGTCTGTCTGTGTACTAGCCAGTTAGCTTAACATCAGATTAAAATAAAAGTGTTCAGAGATCAAAAAATCAAAATATGTTTAGCAGATGGGGATTGGGAAGTACTTTTAGTGAAGCACTTTAAAATGAGGGGACAAAATGCTATGTATCCAGGTTTATCATCAACACAATAGAGATCAAGGCCAGCTCAAAGATTGCAAAGATTAAACAATTTAACTTAGGGTACAAGAGTGTGGCAAATGTAATTAAATGGGACACATTGAGAGACTCTGGGCTCCTGCAACTTTCTGGAAGCTAATCCCAATACATTACAAAACCCCAGGGATTTCTTTGAGTGCTACATTGACGGGAGAGTTGCCGATGGCTCTCACAAGATGTTGCAAACATTAGGTTATTACAAAATGGTTCTGATCCAACCACTGTGTAAAGGAAAATTATTATATTAATATTACATAATTAACAACAAGAAAGAAGTTTAAACCTTTCAAGTAAACAATTCTCACATCCCTTCTGCTGATCCTAGCACAGCAAATGTAAATGGCTTGAATTGCTCTTGACACCACTCAGTCGTTACAAGAGTCTGAAGGAAAAGTCTGCTCAATCAATCCAGGAAACAGAGTGCTCAAGGGAAAACAAAGTAGTTGATGTAAGCACTTCTCTTTTGTTATAATCCTTGGCACCACTCGCACCTTCAGTTCAAAAATGTTCTATCAGTGGCAAAATTTCCCTCAAGCTCAAGCAACTTCCTGTCTCATGATAGAACATTATAGCAACAAGCTTTAATTTAAGCTGCTTAATACATTTTGACACATTAACCATCACCACATCAGTACTGTTAACTGCATGAGGTTTTGATAAACTAAGTATGATATCACTACTCCAAACTGATTACAAACATCTTTCTAGTCTTCTGCATCATACTACATTCCAGCCCCGATTTATAGTCCCAGCATCCACTGTTAGTGATTAACACACTAAGTATATTACCTTCTCCTTCACAATTATTTCTCTTTTTTTGTGGTCTCTCCTGGGCAATGTACCGATTCCTTTCCCCCTTTGCAAAGTAACTGTTCTTTGGATATTACAATTCTGTACTCATCTTGTGATTCAAAAATTCTTGATGTATTCCTCGAATCATTGAAGAAAAAGTCCAAGTTCAGTACATTGCTACCTGCACAAAAACATGTAGACACCGTTGCTGTGAAAAACTTACTCGCAGCGGCATGGCAGGAGGATAGCATCAGATATACAACATTTACAAGAAAAGTATCAATGAAACATAAAATATACATGTTTTACAAGAAGAACACAATTAGAATAAAAAAAAGTCCATTGAATTGCAAAGTGGGCATATTATAACTACAGTGATTAGGGTCATGCTGGTGTTTCAAGAACTGAATGGTTGAAGGGAAGAAGCAGTTTTTGAACCAGGAGGTATGGCACCTCAGGCCTCTGTACCTCCTGCCTGATGCTAGCTGCAACTAGATGGGATAGCCTGGACGGTGGGAATCGTTGATGATAGACGTAGCCTTCTTGAGGCAGCACCTCCTGCAGATGTTACTGATCGTTAGGGGAGATGTGCCCATGATGTATACTAGTAATTGTGATCAAAGTCATGGGAGAGACATTAAAGGTAGTGATAGAGAAGTCTTCATTCATCACAACAAGTAGGCTTTCTAAAAGTACACCACATTTTTATACCCTTAAGATCAAAGGTAATAGCAGGTGACTCAATACAATTTCAATAGTTACAATGACATAATTTCTTTAAAATTTTGGGTAGATAATGCTTACTTTAAATTATATATCTACCTCTGAATGTTCAAGTGCCTCTGCTGGAACAAATTAATTGACACAGATATTCTAAAAGCTTCTGAAGACTGAGAGACAGACAGCCAAGATTAATGTCTGTGTCAGCTGACTCTCTGAGTACACAACAGATCAGCTATTGATTGCAATTATACCTGTGACTATGTTTGATGTTCCATGTGGCAACACCGACCTGGTCTGCCAACTTGAACTCAGGTCACAATGGTGCAAATAATTTAGCCATGTTGCCAGGTTTGATGCAGGGCAATTAACATTTGTCTTAACATTCGGCTGATGCGAACGTCTCATGATCACCTTTTGCAGACTGTATCTCTTAGTCTGTGGGTCAGTCTGTGCTTTTAACTTCAATTTACTGATTGTAATTTACCATAACAACTGAAGCTTGGTTCTTACTTGAATGAATATCTGGTCTATTCACATAACTCCAGAATACCCCCTAACACTACTGCAGCCTCCTTGCATTCCTGTGATTTGAATTGTCGTACTAAGGGTTCTGACGAAGGGTCTCGGCCCGAAACGTCGACAGTGCTTCTTCCTATAGATGCTGCCTGGCCTGCTGTGTTCCACCAGCATTTTGTGTAAAGTTGTGACATTTGCTTTGCTTTCAGAGGAGAATATGTTATTAAATTCAGAGTGAGAGTGAGGTATTATCAGTCTGAATTGATATTTCCTTTGTAAAACTAACGGTCCCACATAATATAAAGAGATTAATTCTCTTTTCATCTGAGCCACACTCAGAGAGGATACAGCTGACTCTTCCGATCTATGCCACAGAGGTTTCACAATTTCCATGCAATTGTCTATTAGAGTCTGAATTCCCCTTTCTCCTGCCCATAAATGAACTGCTTCCACATTGAAATGTTCAGATTCTTCAGGAGCTGACAAGCCTAAATATTAAAGTTCTACTCTTTCCGTTATTCCCTGATCTGCAGTCTGATTCACACAGTGGTTATACCAGCTAGTTAAGTCATCTTGTGTGAGCAATAGCATGACATATTTGTAGTTTGCATGTCTCTGGCCTCAGTGACTTCCCCTGTATCCTTGGTTATTATTATTCTATTAGATCATTCATATTCCTAGTGCATTTACCACAGTCCTGGAACCCATGTATATTCTTGCTACAGAATCTGTTTGCATCAGATGATTGCATTTCTTACATTAATGGCTAAAAGATCTATTTTGCTGAATTGGAAAGAGATTAATCCTCCACCACATTTCATTGGTTCTCTCAAATTATGTTATGTTTAAACTTAGAAAAAATCAGAAGTGTTATATATGATCCATCCATTAAGTTTGAAAAGACTTGGAGGCCTTTTATTCAACACTTTCATATGATGTGATTTGACCTTTTTCCAAACCTATTCTCTTGTTTTATTTAATACATGCAGAGAGGTTTGGAGTTGATAACACTAGTGGTTCTTTCTTTTTTGATGTTACAAACAGCCAATGTTCTTTTCTTTTGCTTAGCTTTTGGTTAGTATTGTTTAGATTAGTTTTTTTTTGGAGGGGGGGAGGTATTTTCTTTTTCTTTTTTTTTCTTTTTGGATATGTTAATCCTTTTTTTCTGTACACTATATTTGTATTTGAACAATTTTGGGAGGTTTATTACCCTCGTATTAACTGATTATGTATTTACATATGTAACCATTAACAATGTAATCTCAATAATTTTGTAGCAATACTATGTTATATTTACTATTTATAAAAAGATTGGAAAAGAAAGAACCTGTTGTTCCACCCGCACCTCTGCCATTAATTCAGCATTTTGACTGGAGTGTCTAATTTCAGTATCAGAATAGGCTGCAACAGGGTTAAAAGCTGCAGCTCTCCACACCCCAATTTCATAAATCCGTATCAATCTGTAAAACAAACATGTTTCTACTTCCCAGTAGATAGGAGATGAGGGTAGTTATTCTGATATCGCTTTCAATGTGCCCCATATTCATGTTCTCTGCTCACCTTTCATGACTCTGTTAAACAGCCAGAAGTCATGGTACATGTTGGCACCAATGACATACCATAGCTCAGAAATGGGATGAAGTCCTGAAGAGAGAATATAGGGGTTAGGTAGAAAGCTGAAAAGAGGGATAATAGTCAGATTTCTGCCTGTGCTATGCACCAGTGAGTGCAAGAATATGCAGATTTGGCTGATGAATGTGTGGTTGAGGAAGTGGTGCAGGAGTAGGACTTCATATTTCTGGATCATTGGGATCTCTTCTGGGGAAAGGATGACCTGTACAAAAAGGATGGTTTACCCCTGGGGTCAAATATCTTTGTGGGTAAGTTTTTTGGAGCTGTTGGGGAGGGTTTAAACTAATTTGGGGATGGGAACTGAGTGATAGGGCAAAGAATGGAGCAGTTGGTATACAAGTAGTTGCAGTGTATGGTGAGACTAAGGAAGGATTAGCAAAATTGCAATCAGTAGAATGGGTTGAATGTGTCTTTAAATAGCAGCTTCAACATTTTGACAGTTTGGAAAGGTGAAGATAAAGTGAAAGTGAAGGAACCTGCATGAGAAGCTATAAAAGTCTCTGAAATTAACAAAAAGAGAAAAAAGTTTAGAAAGGGATAAAAATTTAACTTTCAGTAATGTGGGGCAAAATTGACAAGGGTGATGAATATACAGGACTGAAGGTGTTGTATTCAATGTACGCTGTATATGGACTAAGATAGATGGTTGAGAGCGCAGTTAGAAATGTATGACGTTGTGGGCATCGCTGAGTTGTGGCTGAAAAGATCGTAGTTGGGAGTTTAACATCCACGAATACACATTGTATTGAAAGGACAGGCAGGTAGGCAAGCAGAGCGGTTGTGGCTGTATTGGTAAAAAATAAAACCGCATCCTTTGAAAGAGGTGACATAGGATTAGAATTCGTAGAATCCTTGTGTGTGGACTTTGGAAACTGCAAGGATGAAGAAAACAGTGATGGAGTAGCCCAGATGTACGAATTACAATAGTAGATAGAAAAGGCACATAAAAGCGGCAATGTTATGATAATAATGAGGGATTTCAATATGCAGGTGCATTAGGAAAATCAGCTTGGTGCTGGATTCCAAGTGAGGTAATTTGCAGGATGTCTTCAGCATAGCTTTTTAGAGCATTGAGATTGAACCTACTAGAGAAAAGGCAATTCTGGATTAGGTGCTGTGTAATAAAGCAGGATTGATCAGGGACCTTAATCTAAAGGAACCCTGAGGGAACAGTGAAATTCACCCTGCAGTTTGAGATGGTGAAGCAGGACAGCAAAGGCAGGTGTTTTGGAGGGCAATTCAGAAGGCTCAGGATAGAAACATCCCAAAGAAAAAAGTATTCTAAAGGGAGGGTGAGGCAACTGTAGCTGACAAGGGAAGTCAAAGCCAGGATAAAAGTAAAAGAGATAGCATACAACATAGAAAAAAGAAATGGGAAGCTTTTAAAAGCTAATAGAAGACAACAAAAAGCCATAAGCAGAGAAAAGATGACATATGAAGATAAGTTAGCCGATAATATAAAAATCAATAACAAAAGTGATTTTTCAGATACGTTGAGTTAAAGAGAGACAAGTGTGCATATCAGACCACTGGAAAATGATGCTGGAGAGGTACTAATAGGAGATAAATAAATGGCAGACAAACTTTTAGTAAGTATTTTCTGTTAGCCATTAATGTGGAAGACATCAGCAGTATGCCAGAAATTTGAGAGCATCAGGGGCCATAACTGAGTGTAATTGCAATTACTAAGGAGAAGGTGCTTGAGAAGCTGAGAAGTCTGCAGGTAGATAAGTCACCTGGACCAGATGGACTACACCCCAGGGTTCTGAAGGAAGTGACTGAAGAGACTGCGGAGGCATTAGTAATGAACTTTCAAGAATCACTAGAATCTGGAGGACTGAAAATCCCTTAAGAAGAGAGGGATGCAAAAGACAGGAAATTATAGTTCATTAGCTTGATTTCATTTGGGAAGATGTTGAAGACATTATTTAGGATGAGTTTTTGGTTTGCATGGAAGCACATAATAAAATAGGCCAGTTAGTAAGGATTCCTTAAGAATAAATCTTTCCTTATAGAATCTGTTGGAATTCTTTGAGAAAATATCAGGCAGGATAGACGAAGGAAAGTCAATGGATGTTGTTTATTTGGATTTTTGAAAGGCCTTTACACATACGAGGCTGCTAAACAAGATAAGAGCCCATGGTATTAAAGGAAAGATACTAGCATGGCTGTCTGGCAGGAGGGAAAGAGTGGAAATAAAGGTGGCCTTTTCTGGTTGGTTGCCACCGTCTAGTGGTGTTCTGCAGGAGTCGGTGTTGGGACCACTTCTTTTAACATACTATGTTAGTCATTTATATGATAGAAGTAACAGCTTTATGGCCAAGTTTGTGGATGATACAAAGATAAGTAGAGAGATGGGTAGTGTTGAGGAAGTCTACAGAAGGGTTTGGACGGGTTAGGAGAATGGGCAAAGAAGTGGCAGATGCAATACAGTGTCAGGAAGTGTACAGACATGCACTTAGGTAGAAGAAAAAAAAGGATAGACATTTTCTTTATAGAGACTTTCCAGACGTTCTCCCTGGGTGAAGCCAAGTTGCCGGCCCCACACCTGGACTCCATCACACTGTTGGACAACAAATTCACCAGAATCCTGGTGGACTTTCCATCGATTCTGGCACCGCAGTTCACGGCAGCCATGCCCAGACACAGGGTACAGCATCACATTCTGACCCAGGGACCACCCCTCCAAGCCCGCGCACGAAGGCTCTGCCTGGAAAAGCTCTGCCTGGCGAAGGAGGAGTTCAAGAGGATGGAGGAATTGGGGATCGTACGGAGGTCCGACAGCCCATGGGCCTCCCCCCTGCACATGGTGCCCAAAGCAGCTGGGGGTCGGAGACCATGCGGTGACTACCACAGACTGAACGAGGCTACAACTCCAGACCGCTCCCCCATGCCACACATACAGGACTTTGCAGCAAACCTGCACGAGGCAAGAATCTTTTCCAAAGTAGACCTCGTCCGGGGATACCATCAAATCCCGGCGCACCCTGAAGACAGCCCCAAAACAGCACTCATCACCCCGTTCGGCCTGTTCGAGTTCCTCCGAATGCCGTTCAGCCTGAAGAATGCCGCACAGACGTTCCAGCGGCTAATGGATGCTGTGGGACACCACCTGAAATTTGCGTTCATCTATTCGGAGGACATCCTTATAGCCAGCAGTTGTCATCAGGAGCATCTGTCCCACCTCCGCCAGCTCTACTCCCGCCTGAGTGATTTCGGCCTCACGATCAACCCGGCCAAATGCCAGTTTGGTCTCGATACCATCGACTTCCTGGGCCACAGGATTACCAAAGACAGGGCAACACCTCTGCCCACCAAGGTAGACGCGATCCGTCACTTTGCCCGGCCCAACACGGTCAAAGGCCTACAGGAGTTCGTTGGTATGGTGAACTTCTACCACCGTTTCCTCCCCTCAGCAACCCGTATCATGCACCCTTTGTACACCCTGATGTCGGGTAAAGGTAAGGACATTACTTAGGACGAGGAGGCCGCGGCCGCTTTCGTTAAAGCCAAGGAAGTCTTGGCAGATGCCGCAATGCTGGTGCACCCCAGAACGGACGTTCCAACCGCACTCACGGTGGACGCATCTGACACAGCAGTCGGTGGGGTGCTGGAGCAGCTCATCGAGGGGCGCTGGCAACCCCTGGCGTTCTTCAGCAAGCACCTACGACCACCCGAACTCAAGTACAGTGCTTTTGACCGGGAACTGTTGGCACTGTATCTGGCAATCTGGCATTTCAGGTACTTCTTAGAAGGCAGGCAGTTCACCGCGTTCACAGATCACAAACTGTTGACCTTCGCATTCACAAAGGTGTCCGATCCCTGGTTGGCTCACCAGCAGCAACATCTGTCCTACATCTCCGAGTACACGACGGACATCCAGCATGTCTCGGGAAAGGACAATGTCGTGGCGGACGCACTCTCCAGACCAGCTGTCCAGGCCCTGTCCCTGGGGGTGGACTATGCAGCACTGGCGGAGGCGCAGCAGGCAGACGATGGGATGCCCAGCTACAGGACCGCAGTCTCGGATTTGCAGCTGCAGGACTTTCTCGTAGGCCCAGGTGAGAGGACCCTCCTGTGCGACGTGGCTACCAGCCAACCTCGCCCCATCGTCCTGGCAGCCTGGAGGCGGCGAGTTTTCGACTCCATACACAGTTTGGCGCACCCATCTATCAGGACAACCGTCCGGCTGTTCTCCAGCAAATTCGCGTGGCACGGACTTCGCAAGCAGGTCAGTGAATGGGCCAGAACATGCACACAGTGCCAAACAGCCAAGGTGCAGCGGCATACTAAAGCCCCGCCACAGTGGTTCGAACCCACCCACCGGAGGTTCAACCACATTCATGTGGATATCGTGGACCCCCTACCAGTGTCCCGAGGAGCGTGGTACCTCCTAACTATGGTAGACCGGTTCACGAGGTGGCCAGAGGCGGTCCCGCTCACCAACACATCTGCTGATTCCTGCGCCCGAGCACTGATCGCAACCTGGGTAGCACACTTCGGGGTACCGGCCCACATTACCTCCGACAGAGGCGCCCAGTTCACCTCCAGCCTGTGGTCGGCTGTGGCCAGCCTGTTGGGAACGCAGCCACACCACACTACTGCCTACCACCCACAGTCAAACAGACTGGTGGAGCACTTCCACCGTCACTTGAAGTCGGCTCTAATGGCCCACCTGAGAGGACCTAACTGGGTGGACGAGCTTCCCTGGGTCCTGCTTGGAATTTGTACAGCGCCCAAAGAGGATCTGCACGCCTCGTCGGCCAAGTTGGTATACGGCACGCCCCTGGCTGTCCCGGGAGAGTTCATACCAGCCCCAAGGGGGCAAGAGGAAGAACCCGCAGCAGTCCTGGACAGACTACATGAAAGGCTCGGCAACCTGGCCCCCGTACCGACTTCACAGCATGGACGGACCCCGACCCATGTACCCCAAGATCTGCAGAACTGTAAGTTTGTGTTTGTACGAAGGGGCGGACACCGGGCCCTGCTATAGCGGCCGTACGAGGGGCCGTTCAAGGTGATCAACAACAACGGGTCCACGTACATTCTGGACATTGGGGGGAAAGAGGAGGTTTTCACGGTGGACCGACTCAAACCAGCCCATGTGGACTTGGCGCAGCCGGTTGAGACTCAGGCACCGCGGCGCAGAGGCAGACCTCCCAAACAGAGGCCGATCCAGACTGTGGACATCGGGGGGTGTATCACCGGTTCTGGGAGGGGGGGTTATGTGGTGACCCACTTCCTGCACAGGTGAACCGGCTCATAAATAGCCAGTGCGCAGGGGGAGACTTTGGTAATGCACCCCTGATGTCATTTCCGCCTGGAGAGGGTGGGCGCTAGGGATTAAATGCCAGCGCCGCGAAGTTTGAATAAACTAGTCTCGAAACGACTTACCGACTGCATGTTGTTACTTCAGCGCTGTGTATAGCACATCGCTACGGTATAATGTTTTTTGTGTTATTTATTTAACTGTGTTCTTTTATCCAGTTTTAGGACTTGGGTGAAGATCTGATGACAGTTTAGCCACAAATTCATCATCAGTTGCCATTATCTGAAGTCCTTCCACCCACTTCTTCATTTTCTTTTGGAAAACTTCTGACATGGAACTAATGTCTCCAATGGTGCTCCCCAAAGTGCATACAGAAATGGTTACATATCTAAAATCAGATATAATGAAAACTGTAACACAATGTAGGAAAACAACTACGTCTACAATTAGCAGTCCCCTAAGCTATGGTATTTCTTTGCAAAATGATTATTCATCTGCACTTAAAATTTTACAGTTTGTGGAACTTTATACTCTAGTGCCAACAGTTCTAACAATCTTACACTCCATGGGTTTGCTTAGACCATAAAAAACTCCCGAGTTTGAACAACACCCACAAAGTGCTTAGGATCTCTTTAAGTCAGTCAGCATCTAGAGAGAGACGATGTTTCAGGCTGAGACCCTTCAGAACCGGAAAGGAAGGGGAAATAAGTTAGAATAAGAAGAGGGTCTTGGTAGGAAGGAGTACAAGCACACAAATTATATAGAAGACACGGGGGGGGGGGGATGAGCAGGTGGGGAGGGAGGAGGTGATAGGTAGAAGTGTTATGTACCCCTAGGGTTCATTTTTTCTGTGGACTGTCACTTTAAAAGGCCGGGAGAGGGAGAGAGGGAGAGGGAGAGGGAGAGAGGGAGAAGGAGAGAGAGAGAGAGAGAGAGAGAGAGAGAGAGAGAGAGTTGTTTGATGGACAATGAATGTTAGGGTTTCTCTGTAGTCACAGACACACACAGAGTCAAGATGGATTCGGTTAATGGAAGACACCAGTGAGTCGGTCGCTGGTTTAAACTTTCAGTAGCCCAAAAGGGGTGAGTTGAGATTGATCCTGAGTATTGATAAATTACTCTCTCTTGGTAGCCCATGAGGGTAAATTTGTTTCCATTCGGCTACAAAAGTGTGATTGTCACTTAGTTTATCCACTGGAGTGGGTTCTCTGGTGAGGGGAAACCTTTGTGAATACCACGTGTGTGTTTACCCTTTGTAGGGGTGTGGTAGTTCACTGAAGAAAGGCACCCCTGTGGCAAATCTCTGTTGGAGTTATTTCATACGTCGTGGAACTGGATAAGTGGCTATCACATTGTGTGTGATTGGGGTAACCTTGTGGAATGTACTGGTGTGTCGACCCTTGCCTGGGTTAGTAGTTTTACCACTTGAAGATGGTCCCCTTTGTGAAAAGCTACTGTTGGTGGTAATCCCTACGTGGATTCTGTTTGAGTGTCCTGTGGCTACCACTTTGGGATGTCCCGTAGCTAGATTTGGCTGTGGTACCTCTTGTGTTGAAAGGATATTTGTGAAGATCACTGTCGGTGATATTTTGTGTGTGGAGTGGAACAACTTCAGAGATAAAACCTACCACTATTGTTATTTTGTATTGCTGTTGTGGAATCTGTGGAATATCGACATAATTGCCTCCTCACAACATTCGCCTTTGGATTACAAATATCTCACATTAATTAACCTGGGGATTGAACTGAACTTTCTTACATACCATCGTAAGACTGCATCATTTACCACTTAAGCTTGAAGAAGTTTGGGAAATATATATATTTACACCTATATATGCATAACACCATTAACTCTTGATTAACCTGGTTTTGTTTACTATTATAAGTAGTTACTAATAAAATAGTATTTATTAACAGCCAAACCAGACTCCAGGTGTGTTCTATTGTTGCTGACAGGGTTTTACAGGGTTGCGTTTATGTGACAGAAGAGATAAAGGGCTAAAGATGAAGGATTCTGATAGGAGAGGACAATAGACCATGGAAAAAGAGGAAAGAAGAAGTCGCCAGAGGAATGTGATACACAGATGAGAAGGGGTGAGTGGGGAACCAGAATAGAGAAAGGAACAACAGAAATATTTGGTAGGTGGTGAGCAATCTATGTTCATATTGGAGGCTACCCAGATGAAATATAAGTGTTGCTCTGCCAACCTGAGTGTGGCTTCATCGTGGTAGCGGAGGGCCGACATTTTGGAATGTGAATGGGAAGTTGAATTGAAATGGAAGGCCACCAGGAAATCCGTTCCATTGTGATGGACACAGCAATGGTGCTCGACAAAGTGATTCCCCCAATCTGTGTCAGATCTCACCAAGGTAGAGAAGGCCACACCGGGGATCACCAGATACAGTAGATGATCCTGACAGATGTACATGAAGTGTCGCCTCACCTGGAAGGAGTGTTTAGGCCCTGAAGGGAGGTGTAGGGGCAAGAGGAAGCTTTTTTCCTGTTAGCCCCAAGAGATTTGTCACATGGTGTGAACATGGCCCAATTGCAGAGTGAGAAACACTGAAGCACGTTGATAATTCACAGACCTTAATGCAAACAGTGTTAAAGGGAAAAGAAAATAATAAATGCTAGGCCAAACAGGGCCGTTAACTAAAACTCTCAAATGAAAAATGAAGGCTACACGGCGGCTGAAAAGAACAACCAATAATAAAACGAATTCCGCTAGTCTTCAGAGTCAGTTGACTTGACAGTCCAATTTCTCAGGCAAGGCGGAATGCAAACAGGCAGCAAAGAGTTGTTGTGTCCATACCTCAGAAAGCACTACGACGACAAGTATGGAGTTAAATACTATCACAGTGAAATAATAATTAGCTGACACGTGTGTATTCACAAGTGCAATTGCCATATATACTGCGCTGCCGAATCTGTGGATGTGACAAGAATACCTTGAAGTAACATAACGTAATCACATTTTGTCCCTTTGACTTGTGGATCACTTTACATGGAGCTTCCCTGCCCTTTTATATGAATCTCATCTGTATTCTTTAAGGCCACCTTTGTTTCTTGAAGCAATCTGGTTCAAAAGAATATAGTAACAAGAGGTAGGAATAGGGCATTTAACTCCTCGTGCCTGTTTCCCATTCAGTAAGATTTCTCAGTGCCACATTTATGCCACAATCTCAGTCTTTGTTTCATTAATATCTAAAAATCTAATTAATTTCACTTGTAAATACAAGTATTACAGCCCTCTAGGGAAAAGATTGGAAGATTCTATATCCACAGAGTTAATAATCCTGTGGATTGAGAATCTTTCAATTCTTTCCCATAGAGGTAACTTTAAAACTGTAATTTTTGCTTAGGTCATAGACATCTACAGTACATTACAAGGCCTTTGACCTATAGTGTTGTGCCAACCATGTACTCTAGAAACTACCTAGAATTTCCCTACCGCATAGCCCTCTATTTTTCTAAGCTCCGTGTACCTACCTAACAGCCTCTTAAAGGACCCTATTGTATCCACCTCTACCACCATCGCATTCCATGTGCCCATCACTTCCTGTGGAAAAACTTACATCTAAGAGTCCCCTTGTACCTACTTCTAAGCACCTTAAAAGTATGCCCCCTCATGTTAAGCAATCAGCCCTGGGAAAAAACCTCTGGCTATCCACATGATCAATGCCCTGCATCATCTTATACACCTCTCATTCTCCGTCACTCATAGGAGAAAAGGCCAAGTTCACTCAGCCTATTCTCATAAGGTATGCCCTCCCATCCAGGCAACATCCTTGTAAATCTCTGCACTCTCTCTATAGTATCCACATCCTTCCTGCAGCGAGGTGACCAGAACTGAACACAGTACTCCAAGGGATCACCAAGGTCTTATCTTGCTGTACCAGCATCTCACAGCTCTTGAACTCAATCGCAGGGTTGATGAAGGCCAGCACACCATAAGCCTTCTTAACAACACTGTCAACCTATGCAGCAGCAGCTTTGAGTGTCCTATGGATACAGACCCCAAGATCTCACTGATCGTCCACACTGCCAGGAGTTTTACCATTAATATTATATTTTGTCTTCAAATTTGAAATACTGAAATGAGCCACTTCACACTTGAACTCCATCTGCCACTTCTCAGCCCAGTTCAGCATCCCCTCCCCCCCGTAACCTCTGACAACCCTCCAGAATATCCACAATACCCCCAACTTTTGTATCATCAGAAGACTTACTAACCCAACCTTCTAATTCCTCATCCAAGTCATTTAGCTTCTTGGCTCTAGCTAATGTAAGATCAACATCATATCTCGTTCATAGTCCCTCAAGATTTATCTATTCTTCAACCAGATCACTTCTAATTCCTCTAAATGTTGGTGAGAATAGTTGCATCTGCTTAAACTCTAATAAAGCAAGCCTACCATGCGTAACATCAAGTTGACGAATCATCCTGGAATCTCCCTGTTGCACATATATATATTTTTAGGCAGGGAATTTGTATCTGTAGATATTTTCCCAATTCTGTCAGACTAAACTATGCAATTGGCTCAAAATGTCTCTGCTCTTACTTTCATGCCCTTTAACTTCTTAGTTGATTGCTGAGCCCACGTATTTTAACAGTTCATGTACAAGAATACTAATGACATTCAATGCTTTTCTATTTTCAACCAAGTGGATGACCTCACTCTTTTCACAATAAAGTTTAAAGATAAAGATTAGTTTTATTTGTCACATGTACATCAAAACATAAAGTTAAATGCATCATCTGCATCAATGATCAACACAGTTTGAAGATGAGCATGAGACAGCTTGCACGTGTCACCATGCTTCCAGCGCCAATATCACATGCCCACAACTCACTAACCCTCACCCATAGTCTTTGGAATGTGGGAGGAAACTACAGGAAACCCACACAATCACAGGGTGAACATATAAACTCCTTACAGACAGTTGAGAGAATTAAATCTGGATCACTGGCGTTATAAAGCATTACATTAATCACTACACTACCGTGTCACCCCATTCTATTTGTTCATATTCTCATCTATCTACTTGATGTTACTATGTTGTTCTACATCTCTCTACATTCTCCTCAACTGATGTTGCCACCCATTGTTGTACCAATACTTCACTTGAAACTTATCACCCAAATTATTCATGTAAGTTATGAACTGGGACCCAGCATCAATTACCATAGTAACCCATTGGTTACAATCTCTAACCTGATTATTCCTTATGAATTTTCTGCCTATTAATAAGTCCTGAGTTCACTTTGGAATATTACTCTGAATGCGTGCACTCTGATTTAGTGTAATAACTTTTTGTGAGGCACTTTATCAAAATCCTTTTGGGAGTCCTAATGGCCCACATTAACTGGTTCACCTTTACCTGTACAGCTAGTTACAACCTCAGAAAATTCCAACAAACTCATAAAACAAGATTTTCATTTCATAACTTTGCCCATTTTGATTATTTTCCAAATTCCATGTCGACATCTGTAAAAAAGATTCCAGCCATTTTGATTGCTGAAGAGTTCCCAAATGATCTGTACTTCCCAATTTCACTCTTCCATTTTTCTTAAAAGTGAAGTTGCATATGCTACTTTCACAGTCTGTGGAAACTATCTACAAATCTATTGGAACAGCACACAAAAATCTAGAGGAACTCAATGGGTCAGTTAGCATTTATGGAAGGAAATGGTCATTTCAGCTCAAGGCTCTATGGAATTTTGAAAGATGTCAGTCAATGCATTCACTATCTTCTTTCAAAACTGAAAAATGTAGATCATGAGGTTCTGGGGATTTGTTCTGCTTCTACTTTTGCTAAAACCTGTTTCTTTCAGCTAAATCAATTTAGTTGAGATTCTCATTATTTGGATTTTATAGTTTTCACTACTTCTTGGAGGTTGATTTTGTGTTCTCCCCTCGTTGGATCCAAAATAACTTTGTTGCCCTTTCCTTATTCTGTATTATTCTTCTGAATAAATCTGTAAAGGTCCCATTTTAATTTCAGCTAATCTTGCTTTTCACAAGACAGCAAAGTTTTTACTATTTATTTTCCTGTTTTAATAGCCTACCCCTAGAATCTACTTTCCCTTTCCTATAAGTGTTTTGGTCCTCCCCCAATGAATTCTGAAATTTTCCTAATCCTCTGATATGGAGGAATTTAAGGTGGGGGGGGGGACATATGGGGAGGCAGGGTTTGAGGGTCGGCACAACATTGTGGGCTGAAGGGCCTGTACTGTGCTGTACTATTCTATGTTCTATTGCTTTTTTGACAAGATCATAAACCATTTTTTGACTTTATGCTCTTACTCTCTTGATCATTAATATTAACTCATTTTCATTTTTTGCCTTAATGGGATATATATTATTTGTAAGTTACTTTTCCTCTCATACCTTTCCAGTTTGTTTGTCATCAACCATGGCAAGTCACACTGCATGTTTCCAAAAGTCTCTTCAGCAACACACATTCAAATAACTTTTCCTCATTACACAGTACCATCTAAAACGGCCTATTGCCATAGGCACAAGAGATCCTGTAAGACGATGGAAATACGAAAGAACAGGTACAAAATGCTGGAGAAACTCAGCAGGTCATTCAGCATCTATGGAGAGGAACGTACAGTCAACATTTTGACTGAGACCCTTCATCAAGACTGGAAAGGAAAGGGGAAGAAGCCAGAATAAAAAGGTTGGGGGGGGGGGGAAGAAGTATAAGCTGACAGGTCATACATGAAGCTAAGTGTGGGAAGAAAGGAAGGTGGAGGATGGGAGATGAAGTGAGAAACTAAAAAGTGATAGGCAGAAGCAGTAAAGGGCTGAAGGTGAAAGAATCTGATAGAAGAGGAGAGTGGACCATGGGGGATAGGAAAGGAGGATGGGCGCAAAAGGAGCTGAGGAGAAAGCGAAGGGATAAGAGGGAAGTCAGAATGGAGAAAGGAAAAAGAGAGAAGGAGGAGGGGTTAGAAGTTACCATAAGTTAAGGAAATCAATGTTCATACCATTGGGTTGGAGGCTGCCTAAGCAGAAAGTATGGTGTCGCGTCTCCAAGCTGAGAGTGGCCTCATTATGACAGTGGATGCAGCCATAGACTGACATTTCAGAGTGGGAATGGGAAATGAAATTAAAATGGATGGCCACCAGGAAAGCCCATGTTTGCGGTGCTTAAAGAAGCGGTTCCCCATTCTGCATTAGGTCTCATCAACATAGAGGAGGCCACAGCAGAAGCACCAATTACAGTAGGTGACCCCTACAGACTTGCAGGTGAAGTGTCACTGAAAGGACTGTCTGGGGCACTGAATGGTGATCAAGTGGCAGGGTACAGCAATTGTTTGCTTACAGGAGTAAGTGCCCAAAGGGAATTGCACAGACAGTGATCCCTGCAGAAGGTGGAGAGTTGGGGTAGGGGTTGGGGGGGGGGAGATGTATTCAGTGGTAAGGACCCTGTTGAAGATGTTAGAAGTGACAAAGCATGATGTACTGGATGTGGAGGCTCATGGGTCTGGTAAGGTAAGGACAAGGGGAACTTTATCCCCGTTATGATGCTAAGGAGATGTATGAGGATGTATGTGTTGGAAATGGAGGAGATGTAGGTAAAGGAAGCAACAACAGTAGAAGAAAGAAAACCTTACTCCTTAAAGAAGGAGGACATATCAGATGTACCAAAATGGAAAGCCTCATCCTGAGAACAGGTGCAGCAGAGATAAAGGAGCCGAGAACAAGGCACAACTGTAACAACTGAGAGATGAGAAGACGTACACGCAGTCAAGATGCTGAGGTTGTGAGAGTCAGTAGTTTTATAAAAGATCTCAGAAGTCAGTTTCCAGAGAGCATTTCACAATTTGCAGTATATATTCTGGTAAAATCCATGATTTTTGTTGATCACACAGAAAAAGAACAGAAGCACTTTGCACTGTCACTGTCAATGAGGTGCCATTTGAAGGTTCTGCACAGTGACTTCTGATGTTTTCAGATTTTAGAAATTGCCTGCAGCCTTTTAGTACACATCTAATCTGGTTCACAGGCCCCTTAATCATCCCTCAGCTTGTGTTAGCATGGTGGCCACTTATGGAGTTGGAATTGATCAAGATAGATTAATTCTGAGGTGACCAGACATCAAGGAAACTGCTGTAGCCACTGCTCTGTACGTTTCCTTATTTTCATACTGCCTTTTTATATTGCTGTTCTGTTCCTACCATGAGGAGAATACTTTCTTTGATGTGTCTCCCATCAACACAGCAGTGATAAAGCCATGGTGAGTTCTTCATTCAGTTCTTTGTGCAAAAAGCTGTGGTGTTGATTTTAATGAGTTCTTGTTCAATTTCATGAATCATTGCATACCATCCAACTGGGAGTTCTTAATTCATGCAACACATGTTTTGCAGACCGAAGTCTAATCTCTGGGTAATAGATCTGAAAATGGATTGAGTGAGTGGGAAAAGGCTGGCAATTGTGATCACACTCACAGTTAAGTAGCCTTAAATGATCTTTTGCTATGCAGCTCCCTACTTATGGGCATCTTAATGGCCTGTGAACTCACACACCAGCCTAAGCATTGTTATATAGGGCACTGTCCGTCAGCTGCATGGAGCGTGCTGGTGACACGTAGAGCTATACAGCGCAGAAACAGGCCCTCTGCCAACTCAGGGAGCATTGTGTACTGCTTTGGTCTCCTTACTTAAAGAAGGCTTATTTAAAGGCCAGAGTTCTTTCTGACCCTAGGTGACTGATGGCAAGGAAGATGTTAATGGACAGCTTGCTGCTTGTACATCTGATAACACTCCTTATAGCAAAGGTGGCTTTTTCTAACATGTATCTATAATAGCACACTCCATATTGAGGTTGTTAACTTTAAGAACAGCTATCACCTTCTTAAGGTGGAAGAACATTTTCCAAAGCCTTTTAGTGATGAGCTGTTTCAGTGATAATTTTTATATTGATGATTTCTTGCTTCTCTTGGTACAAAGAACATAAAACAGTATTGCACAGGAACAGGCCTTTGGCCTGAAGTGTCAATGCAGACTAATCCATCTGCCTGTACATGGTCTATACTCCACCATTCCTATTTTACACATGGTGTCTAAATGCTTCTTAAATACCATTATATTCGCATCCACCGCTTCCCCTGGCTGTACTTCCAGACATCTGTCACTCTCTGTCTAAAGAAAAGTGCCACACAAATTCCCTGTAAGCTTGCTCACTTTAAACCTATTCCTTTTAGTATTTGATGGCTACTCATTGAGAAAAAGATTCTGATTTATCTATGCCTCTCATAATTTTATAAACATCTATCGACTGACCCATCAGCCTCTCATACTCCTAAGAAAACAATCCTCGTTTGTCCAGCCTTATAGTTAATAGTCCTCTCCTTATAGTTAATGCTCTCTAATCCAGGCAAAATTCTGGTGAATCCCTTCAACGTTCTCTCCAAAGCCTCTGCATCTCCCTGTAATGTGATGACAAGAACTATGCACTTTACTTCAAATGCAGCCTTACAACATTGTAACAGGGTTTCCTGACCATTATACTCAGCACCCTGACTAACAAAGGTTAAGAATACTAAAGGCCTTCTTTTACCATCCTCCCTAATTATATTGCCACATGATGGTGTTGTGTACCTTTCTCTAGATCTTATAACAAAGAAATAATAAAACATAGACTGGATCTGTTCAAATGCCGCTTTGTAAGGTGGGGTCCACCACCACTCCTTACAATGGGTAACAGGTAGCTTCGTTTTACAGATTGCAGAATTCATTTTTATACAGTTCTTTGGCTGTTAATTATTCTGGCTGAATCAGCTCCTCCCAGCGGCTGCAGTCTTGTTTCCCTTCTATTCAAATCCACACAATGTACAGATACCCCCTTGCTTACACTGTTAAGGCATATTCTGGATGTAGGGTATATAGCAAATATTAATTTCACCATCAACCAATCTTCAGATTTGATTATGGATTGTAGATTGAATTTAAAACATGGTTCAGAACGATTAGACCAGATACCTGCATGTGCATGAACACGGCCCAGAGTCAGTGGAAATTAACATTCATTTTGGGTCTGGAGCATAGGTGCAAAGAAGGAGGTGTTGGAAAACTATACACAATTCAAAGGAAGCATTGTAGATACATTATAACTATAGAATTTTTCTCCTGGTACCTTTGACCTTTAGCATTTAAAATGCCATGTAACATTGGGTCGGGGATTGGCCTCTTCTTCCAAGAGTGTCTCGAATTATGATGCCTGTTCCTCATTTTTGTTGAATAAACAATTTTATATCCACTAGTTTCCATGTCATGTCACAACATGAACCAGGATATGTTCATAACCCATTGTGTGGCCAGTGATCTCACAGTCTGAGTGGGTGAATATTTTTAAAAATAGCAGTCACACTTGGATTGGTTCAGGTTGGTGACTTCAGGATCACAAGGCATCACGAACATGGTGGAGTGCTGAACTCGTAGATTTAAAAGTAGTGTGGTGTGTGCAGCATGTGTGTTTATTTAAGACATTATACATTCTTGTGCTAATTTGGTGAGGCTGGGCCATCAGTTGAGAAGGGTGGGTTACTGACCATTCGGGACGCCAGTACATATATACTTGTTTGCGAAACTGTATAGTCGCAGATGCTTTTGTGAGTGGGTGTGTGTGTTTTAAGAATATGTTTGTAATCTTGGTGTAGCAGTTTTAAATGTAAAGAGATACACCAGGAGTTTGTTCAAATACACTTAAGTAGAAGATTGCAGAGTACGTACTCTGTGGTTTTAAGTGTGCACTGTTTAATTTTTATCCATCATTTATATTTTGCATAATGTGGGAATTAGCGTGGAGATACTTGAGGGAGAGGTTATACCCAGTTATATCCATCAGGGTGGCATCAGTTGAGCTTAGCCAATGTCAGATCGAGAACCTGGTGACCCAATCTGGCCCTTGACTTTGATTACAGACATCCATAAGCCTTCCACCCCTGGGGAGAAGCAGATCACTTTAGGTCACCTGCAGGAATGCAGAATTCCGGCACAGGCTCAAGGAAATGATTGAAATTCACCAGCTGCACCCTAAAGGTATCCATGTGTTGGTGAAAGCAAAGTGCCCAAGGAAGATGTGGGACAATATGGGCCAGAGAAGGCAGAATGGTACATGGGAAACCAGCAATGAAAAGAGGTAGCACTTCTTTGTGGGGTAAGTGAGGCAGCGACTGGGGGCAAGTAAGAGTAACTGGGTAACAATAATGTCAGTGGTTCAGAGAACTAATGAGCCAGCCATGGATTATGCAGAATGTAAATATCAAGTGTATGAGGAGTACTCAGGGTTGGATAATCAAGGAAAGGATAACCCAAGCCTCCTGAAAATACTCAGCCTATCAAAAAGTTGTAATCCCCCTCACCGTACATGAACTTGGCTTGTTAGCAAATGCTGCCTACAGCCACATAACTCAGCAGTGAGAAGCCACCTTTCAAAAGCAATATATATCTAGGGTTGGTACAATTTGGTGTTCAACCAAACAGGAACATTAAGATGGTCTGATTAAAGAAACCTCGATTTGAGTGAATACTATGTAAATACTGCCCATACACAGTTATCAGTAGCCCAGAAATAACTTCGTACACCAGTATAAATTTATAAAGGAAGTATATTTACCAAATTTAAAGTTACAGATAAAAGGAAAAGAAAACTAAAAGAGCCCATTACAGTTAAATCAGTCCAACGTGCATATAAACGTTGGATCTCGTTTCTGGAGTGGTCGGGGCTGTATCGCTTTATTCA
Organism: Hypanus sabinus; assembly: GCF_030144855.1. Taxonomy (NCBI): domain Eukaryota; kingdom Metazoa; phylum Chordata; class Chondrichthyes; order Myliobatiformes; family Dasyatidae; genus Hypanus; species Hypanus sabinus. The sequence goes on along the minus strand of NC_082712.1, from coordinate 112,244,189 downwards.
CGTGCTGGACCCACAGTCTGTATGAAAACACCCATCACAGTCTGAATTTTCCTCGGTTATCTGGAACAAACTGGCTCTCTCAGGGTTATTGGCTATTCCTCCCTGGAGCCATTTATGTACACAAAGTACTTCTTGCAACCAGGAATCTCCGTCCAACTGCATTCTGCAGCATCTTTCTTTGTGCCCCATTCCGTAGCTCCCACCAAAAGGACCCCAAACCAGACTACTGTCCTTCAGAAATCTCATCCTTCCCAGCCCTCTAGAAACTTCTTATCCGTCTCACAATCTTGATTGGCTGACACAACATTCCTAAATTGGGCAACATTTCTACTTATCTTTAGCTGAAGCCAAAATAATCTTAACAGCAGGGCATTCTGCCTTTACAGAAACTGCTAAAATAAAATACCTCACTACGTTGCAGTAGAAATCTTAACCAGGGCATTGCATTCTTTCCCCACCAGAAATAGTCATGTGCTCATGATTTTGGAACTTAGTAAGCCATTATTAATACCACAGTATTCAAATGAATCTTGTGATTTCAGGATCCCCAATCCATTTGTAACATATCTCACTATTGGGATGGACACGACACTCTGTATCCCCGGTGCATCATATGTAGGCTTAACTGGGGGTTCCCTGGCTCTCTGAGACCTTCTTATCTCATCTTCAGCTTCTTCAGACTTAGGTAATCCTTGCAATTGATCCTGTTTACCTGGGGATGCCTCCCCCCCTCCATCACTTGTACCTTCTGGCAACTCATGTCCCCATTCCACCCGAATGGACTCAGCTTCACCTCCAACTATATTGGAGCCCAGTTTAAATGGGTGCTGCCAAACATATTCAACTTCTGCTGGTGCTAACCGGCGAGACCTCCCTCTGAAAGGGATGTCCTCCGTCATTCTAAAGGTGCTGTGAGTACTCTTGGAGCAACTAACATCAAACTTGACAGTAATAAAGACTTCTTCCAGCTTCAACATCTTCTTAGTTAATCTCCTTTTCTATTCCTCAGGTACATGGAAGTCAACAAAATTCAACAACCTTACTGCTAATTTTCCCAATCCAGGAGAATGTCTCTCTTCCAGTTTTATCACTGGAGAACTAGACATTACCATCACAGGGAAAAGATGTCTGTTTGGCATCCCACATCTGAAAGTAATGTCTCTCTCCAAGGTGTTCCTGACAATCTCTATCGTCCCTTTTACGTGTACAGCTGAAAGTTTCTGCAATTCAGGTCTCATCCTTACAGGTAAGCGTGACTCTTCTTCATGATCCTCCGGAGAATCCATTGTGCCACAGAGTTTTTTGTTTATGCTTGTCATCCTGTTGAGGAGGAACTCGCATCTTCTCAAAAGCGGCCCTGAACACTGGGTGAATAGACAAGGTTTCCAAAAAATTGTCTCCACCACCCTTCTTGCATGCTCCAATGAGTCTTCTCACAATGGGAGTATTTATTACCACAAGAATGGAAGCTTCCCCTTTTTCAACCAGATCTGGGCAGAACAACACTGGTGTATTAGTAGTCTCTGTAAATCCAACAAATGCTTCCAAAAATTCCAGTTTCAACAACAAGTAACCACTGTTCGGGTAATCATCAGTACTATGCCCCCAAATCTCAAAGGCACTGAATGGCATCAATGGTAATTGCATCACATTCTGGGTGTAGAAGGATCTGTGAAGCAAAGTAACTTGAGAACCTGTGTCAGGTATGGCTCTAGCATAAGCACCTTCAATCCATATGGATACATCAGAGCTTTGTCCCATTAAACCTTCAGGAATAGTATTTTGCACTTCAATATTCCCCTTGATACACTGATGGGAATGTATTCTCTCTGAAACACCAGCTGGGTCCCTCTGCAGCTTTGCTTCTTTTCTTCTGTTTGATTAACTGCTGACTTCGCTTTTGAAGATATTCCTGTCTCACTGTCTCACTTGAAATGTCCATCATCTCCACAGTTGTAACAGAAAGTACCAGTCACCTCTCTAGTCAAGCGACTCTTTTCAGCAGCATTCCTCTGTGTCATAATCGTACAGGTGGGTCGGGTCTCCTAATGGATGCGTCATGTTTAGCTGAAATATTTGCAGACATTCATCAAGTCAGCTTGCCCTGAAGGGATTTTCACCTCATTCCTGAAAAGCTCCATCTCTGTGGAATCAGATGACACTTTAACAGCAGAGGCTACCACTGAGGACAGTACTCCACTTTTGGAAATGTCCCGCTTCTCAATCATGTTTTCTTCCCTTCTACATTCTCTGAGTAACTCAGTAAAATATGGAGGAGGGTGCATCTTGCAGGTCATGTCCTCCTGGAATTTCAGTAGAATAAAGGAAATTACAATGACATGAGAGGGGAACTGGCCAAAGTTGACTGGAAAGGGACATTTGCGGGAAGGACAGCAGAGCAGCAATGGCTGGAGTTTCTGTGAAAAATGAGTGAAGTGCAAGACAGATATATTCCAAATCAGAAGAAATTTTCAAAGAGAAGAAGGACACTACCATGGCTGACAAGTGAAGTCAGAGCCAAAGTAAAAGCAAAAGTGAGAGCATACAAGGAACCCAGAGCTAGTGGGAAGATAGAGGATTGGGGAGCTTTTAAAAACTTGCAGAAGGAAACTAAGAAAGAAGGTCATTAGGAAGGAAAAGATGAATTATGAAAGGAAACTAATATCAAAGAGGATACGAAAAGCTTATTAAGTGTATAAAGGGTAAAAGGGAGTCAAGGGTAGGTATAGGACCAATACAAAATGACACTGGAGATATTGTAATGAGAAATGCAGAGGTGGCAGAGGAACTGAATGCGTATTTTGAATCAGTCTGCAACTTGGAAGATGTCTACAATACACCGGACATTCAAGAGTGTCAGGGAAATGAAGTTTGTGCAGTGAAAATTATGATTGAGTAGGTGCTCAGGAAGCTTAATAGTCTGAAGGTGGATAAATCTCCTGGACCTGATGGAATGCACCCTTGGGTTCTGAAGGAAGCAGCTGGACAGATTGTGGAGGCATTAATGATGATCTTTCAAGAATCAATAGAATCTGCCATTGTACCGGATGACTGGAAAATTGCAAATGTTACTCTGCTACTTAAGAAGGGTGGGAGGCAGCAGAAAGGAAACTACAGACCTGTTAGCCTGACCTCAGTGGTTGGGAAGTTGTTGGAATCGATTGCTAGGGATGAGATTACGGAGTACCTGGAGGCACATGACAAGATAGGCCAATGCCAGCATGGTTTCCTGAAAGGAAAATCCTGCCTGACAAACCTACTACAATTCATTGAGGAAATTACAAGCAGGGTAGACAAAGGAGAGGCAGTAGATGTGGTGTACTTGGATTTTCAGAAGGCCTTTGACAAGGTGCCACACATGAGGCTGCTTAGAGTCCATGGAATTACAGGGAAGTTACTAGCTTTGGCTGCTTGGCAGAAGAGAGAGTGGGAATAAAGGGATCCTATTCTGGCTGGCTGCCGGTTACCAGTGGAGTTCCACAGGAGTCGGTGTTGGGACCGCTGCTTTTTACGATGTAGGTCAATGATTTGGACTATGGTATTAATGGATTTGTGACTAAATTTGACGATGATACAAAGATAGGTTGAAGAGCAGCTAGTGTTGAGAAAACAGAGAACCTGCAGAGAGACTTAGATAGTTTAGGGGAATGGGCAAAGAAGTGGCAAATGAAATACAATGTCGGAAAGTGTATGGTCATGAACTCTGGTGGAAGAAATAAACAGGTAGACTATTATTTAGATGGGGAGAGAATTCAAAATGCAGAGATGCAAAGGAACTTGGGAGTCCTTGTGCAAGATACCCTGCAGGTTAACCTCCAGGTTGAGTTGGTTGAGAAGAAGGAGAATGCATCGTTGGCGTTCATTTCCAGAGGTATTGAATATAAGAGCAGGGATGTGATGCTGAGGCTCTATAAAGCATGTGAGACCACACTTGGAGTATTGTGTGCAGTTTTGGGGTCCTTATTTTAGAAAGGATATACTTACGTTGGAGATGGTTCAGAGAAAATTCACGAGAAATGATTCCAGGAATGAGTGTGTTACTGTATGAAGAATGTTTGGCAGCTCTTGGGCTGTATTCCCTGGAGTTCAGGAGAATGAGGGGGCATCTCACAGAAACAGTCTGAGTGAAAAGGCCTGAACAGATTAGATATGGCTAAGTTATTTCCCATGGTAGGGGATTCTAGGAAAAGATGGCATGACTTCATGATTAAAGAACATCCATTTAGAGCTGTGATGTGGAGAAATTACTTCAGTCAGAGGGTGATAAATCTGTGGAATTTGTTGCCACGAGTGGCTGTGGGTGTATTCAAGGCAGAAATAGATAGGTTCTTGATTAGCCAGGGCATCAAAGGGCATGGGGTGAAGGTAGGGTGTGGACATGCATGACTGGAAGAATTGGATCAGCCCATGATTGAATGGCCTACTTCTGCTCCTATATCTTATGGTCTTATGGAATGTGTAGCTAAACATCATCCTAAGATCATCTGCACTTCCAGCAATGCCAAAAGCATCTTCCAGAGCTTGCAGGTAATCAGCTGACACAGCTAATGGGTTTTCTGCCTTTAGGAACCTCACTCTATCAGCTGCTGGACCCTTTAAGCTCTACCACTCTCTGTTTTTAATCATATTATCTGAACACTGCCATAAATCCAGTAACTGAGATGTCTGCTCAGCCCAAGCCTCTTAGTCCATTGGGCATGGGCTTGACTCCAGAGAACATTCTCAGCCTACCATAACTTTGGCTCTCTGCAGGTACACGTTGGCACTTATCAACCAGTGATGTATTAGCCGAACACAGCTCGCTGAAGGACTTATTAGATTTCTCACATCAGACAACTCCTTTCTCTCACTTTGCAGAAGTGACAACAACTTATTGTTAAAGTCTTCACCCTCTGCTATGTTCCCCCTATTGCCCGTGGCCCCACTTCTCCAGGCTCCCCAATCTTATTGGACAGCATGATTTCAGTCACGTCATTGGTCGCCTAGATTAACATGACATCCTTACCAACTGATTGGTCAAAACACCATTCAATCAACATAACTTTCTCCAATACTGTTTCAGAACTCAGCACTCAAAGTAACAGTTCTTTGAGGATTCAGATATTCACCCCGCTCAAAATACAAGCATTACTTGTGGACAATCTCTTTGAATCGCACCAAACCTTAATGCCCATGGCATCCATAATAAAGTACTTTAATTACAACACAAATAACAACAAATGCTGGTGGAACGCAGCACGCGAGGCAGCATCTATAGGAAGAAATGCAGTTGACGTTTTGGGCCGAGACCCTTCGTCAGGATTAACTGAAAGAAAAGATAGTAAGAGATTTGAAATTGGGAGGGGGAGGGGGAAATCTGAAATGATGGGAGAAGACAGAAGGGGGAGGGATAAAGCTAAAAGCTGAAAAGTTGATTGGCAAAAGGGATACAGAGCTGGAGAAGGGAAAGGATCATGGGATGGGAGGCCGAGGGAGAAAGAAAGGGGGAGGGGAGCACCAGAGGGAGATGGAGAACAGATGAGGAGTGATTGTGAGAGGGACAGAGAGAAAAAAAAGGAGGGGGCGGGAATAAATAAATAAACAGAGGAATAAATAAATAGATAGACAGAGGAATAAATAAATATAGATAAATAAATAAATAAATAAATAGATAGATAGATAGATAGATAAATAAGGGATGGGGTAAGAAGGGGAGGAGGGGCATTAATGGAAGTTAGAGAAATCGATGCTCATGCCATCAGGTTGGAGGCTACCCAGATGGAATATAAGGTGTTGTTCCTCCAACCTGAGTGTGGCTTCGTCTCGATAGTAGAGGAGGCCATGGATAGACATATCAGAATGGGAATGGGACGTGGAATTAAAATGTGTGGCCACTGGGAGATCCTGCTTTCTCTGGCGGACATAGCATAGGTGTTCAGTGAAACGGTCTCTAGTCTCTCAATGTATAGAAAGCTGCACCAGGAGAACCGGACGCAGTATATCACAACAGCTGACTCACAGGTGAAGTGTCACCTCACCTGGAAGGACTGTCTAGGGCCCTGAATGGTGGTGAGGGAGGAAGTGTAAGGGCAGGTGTAGCACTTGTTCTGCTTACAAGGATAAGTGCCAGAAGAAAGATTTATTTATTATTTCCGCCCTCCCCCCCCCACTTTTTTTCTTGCCTTTTTTTCTCTGAAACAGCTGTTAGGAGATTTTGATTAACACTTAATACTTAAGGAATGTTTCATAAGACCATAAGTCATAGGAGCAAAATCAGGCCCTTTGGCCCATCGAGTCTGATCCACCATTCAGTCATGGTTGATCCTTTTCTCCCCTCCTCAACTCATTCCCCAGCCTTCTCCCCATAAACCTGTCATGCTATGTCCAATCAAGAACCTATCTATCTCTGCCTTAAATACAACCAACAACCTGGCCTCCACAGTTGCCTGTGGTAACAAATTCCACAAATTCACCACCCTTTGGCTAAAGAAATTTCTCCCATCTCTCTTTTAAATGGATGCCCCTCTATCCTAAGGCTGTGCCCTCTTGTCCTAGATACCCCCACCATGGTAAACATCCTTTCCACATCTTCTGTCTAGGCCTTTCAACATTTGAAACATTTCAATGAGATCTCCCCATCCTCCTAAATTCCAGCAAGTACAGACCCAGAGCCATTAAACGTTCCTCATATGATAATCATTTTATTCCCAGATCATGACTTTCTTGTCTATTTTCCTAATCTGTTTAATCGTTCTGTGGCCTACATGTTTCCTAAACACTACCTGTCCCTCCACCAGTATTCATATCATCTGCAAACTTAGCAACAAAGCCATCTATTCCATCATCTAAATCATTGACATACAGCATAAAAAGAAACAGTCCCAGCACCGACCCCCCGTGGAACACCACTAGTCACTGACAGCCAATCAGACAAAGATCCTTTTATTCCCACTCACTGCCTTCTACCAATCAGCCAATCCTCTAACCATGTTAATAACTTTCCTGTAATACCATGGGCTCTCAAGTTGATAATCAGCCTCATGTGTGGCACCTTGTGAAAGGCCTTCTGATAGGCCAAATATACAACATCCATTGCACCCCCTTTATCTATTGTGGCGACCCACTTTCTGTGTAGGCAAACCGGCTCACAAGTAGCCAGCGCACGGGGAGAGACTTTGGTAATGCACCTCTGATGTTATTTCTGCCCAGAGAGGGCGGGAACTAGGGATTAAAAGCCAGCGCCGTGAAGTTTGAATAAACTAGTCTCAAAGCTACTTACTGACTGCGTGTCATTGTTTCTAGCTCTGTATGTAGTACATCGCTACACTATCATACTTGTAATCTCCTCAAAAAATTTCACCAAGTTCATCAGGCAGGATTTTCTCTGAAGGAGACCATGCTGATTTTGTACTATCTTGTCCTGTGTCACCAAGTACTCCATCACCTCACCCTTAACAATTGATTCCAACATCTTTCCAACCATTGAGATCAGGCTAACTGGTTTGGAATTTCCTTTTTGCTCCCTTCCTCCTTTCTTAAAGAATGGAGTGACATTTGCAATTTTCCAGTCCTCTGGCACCTAGTTAGAGTCCAATGATTTTTGAGAGATCATTTCTAATGCCACCACAATCTCTAACGCTAACTCTTTTAGAACCCTGGTAGTCATTCACACCAACAGTATCCAAAACAGTATACTTATTGTTGATGGGAATGGCCACAGGGGTGCTCTGCTCTTCCTGTCTATTCCCCTTCCCTCTCCTGACAGTCACCCAGTTACCTGTCTCCTGACTTTTAGGGGTCCCTGAAACTCCAATCTATTACTGCCTCTGCCTCACGAATGATCCAAAGTTCATCCAGCTCCAGCTCCAGTTCCCTAACTTGGTTTGTCAGGAGCTGCAGCTGGATGCACCTTTTGCAGGTGGAGTAATCAGAGACAATTGTGCTGTCCCTGACTTCCCACATCCTACAGTCAGAACACTGGACTACCCTATCTACTACCTCCATTACCAACTCCTAAGTTAAATAAAGAGACTTACCCAGCCTTATCTCACTAGGAGCAAGCTCATCCTCTGCCTCTTCACACCAAAACTTCTCGAGTTAAAGCTCCACTCCTTCACTGGCCGCTCTACTTGAGCTACCTACCCCTCTTTTTATTTGTTTGAGCTTCTCCATTTTCGATTGTCCAATCAGCTGCTTTCTGCTGAATCTGAGCTATTCAAATCTGGATTGACTTGTTTGCACAGTCCAACTGCCAAACCCTCTCGAGCCAAAGCCTCAAAGCTCCACACCCTCACTGGCCGCTCTCCACCTGCTGATGTAGTCCATCTGATCCAGATGGCTTATTGTGTCTACCATCAGATCTTTCAGATTCCCTAACACCTTCTTCTTGGTAATATAAACTACATTCACTTTTACCCCTGAATTTCTGATATACTGCCAGTGTCTTGCAATGCGACTGATGAAAAATATGTGTTCATCTGCCATTTCTTTGTCCCCCATCACAACCTCTCCAGAGTTATTTTCCTTTGGTCTGATATCCGCTCTCACCTCTCTTTTACTGTTAATCTATCTGGAAAACTTTTTGGTATGCTCTTCTATACTTTCCCTTGTATACAACAGCCTAGTAGTGCCATAGTTAGCACAATGCTTTACAGTACAGGCAACCCCCATTCAATTCCTGCCACTGCCTGTAAAGGAGAATATAAGTCATCTGTGTTGGTAGGTTAATTGGTCATTGTAAATTATCCCATGATTAGGCTAGGATTAAGTCAGGGTTGGTGAGCAGCCAAAAGGGCTTACTCTGCACTTTATCTCATCTTTTCCTCTTCTTGTGGCTTTTTTAGTTATCTTCTATTAGGTTTTTAAAAACTTAACATTCTTCTAATCCTCTAATTTTTTTTTGTATTATATACACCTTCTTTTGCTTTTACACTATTACTTCCCCTTGTCAGTCACACTTGTGTCATCCTCCTTTTGGAATACTACTTCTTTGGGATGTATCTATCCTGCATCTTCTGAATTGCTCCCAGAAATTCAAGCCACTCCTGTTCTGCTGTCATCCTAGCTAGTGTCTCCTTCCAGTTACCTTTTGTATCATTATCCCTCTCTCATGCCTCTGTAATTCCTTTTACTCTGCTGTAATAGTCTCTCCCTCTCAAACTACAGACATGTGTTTGATGTTTCCCAGTGATGTTAAATTGTAATGATTGCCAATCTACAATAATTAAATTTGTTAATCAGTTTCTATCCATCATCGAGATTTACTATTGCTTAACTTAGAAATAGCATTTTTAAGAAACTACTCATTTACCAAGTACAGTTAATTTTTTCCCTATTTTTGTTTAACGTGTTGCAAAGGACAGCAGGTATTCTAACATGATGGTATGGGCTATCTTCTGGATCAACACAGAAAGCTGAAGTAACTTGAACATTGAATAATTTTAGATTTGCCTCTCTAACTTATAATTTGAATTTTATTTCTGAATTGCTCTTCAGAATCAATAAATGCACAGGTTGAAAGGTCGCCATTTGTGTCATCACTTCTATCCTAGCTCTGGTAGAGTATTTCTAAAAGGACTAAAGCATTTTTCCTTAAGATTTTGAAGATATTTTAAATCATCTTCCACTAAACCTCCAGGTAGTGCATTGCAGATCAAAACAGATGCCCTCATTCTAACAGTGTCATACAATGTAAACGTGTACCTGTATGATAATGTAAAATCAAAATTGCAATAGATATTACAGAATAATTAAGAAAGTAATAAGTTGTAAATTAGAGTTGTAATAGATGCCATTGATCCAAAGTCATCAAAGAGGGACTTTGAGTACTGGATAATGCGGTCTTGTGTGTGTGGATGTCAGAAGAGGAGGCTTTTGATGACAACCTTTTTAATGTATCACTAACTTAATGTTAGTTCTCCAAACTGGGGAACAGTAACCTAACTAATACCATATATTATAGGAATACTGGTATTCTCTAACAAACACATGTCCTTCCACCTGTTAAAAGAGACCCTTGATAATTTGAGGCTGTGTTGTTGATTCAGGTGGATTTCAGCAAAACTGGAATGAGAGCTAAATTTGATTACTTCCATAGAGTCCTGTGGATGAAGTATTTCCTGTTCTCTCTCCAGCCATTTCATTTCATTGGTGCATATTAATAATTTTACAGGGCATCCAGCATGCTAGGAAGAAGGAAGTGAAACTCCTTCAAAACAGGGTAACCTGTCAGAAGAGGCAGGGAAAGGTGGGGATTCTCTGCCCAACGGGACATCTATAATCTTCATGAACAGAAATAAGGGGAAGGAAAACAGTGAGTACAAGACCAAAATCTTGAAAGATGGTTCTGTAAAGATGTGACAAAGGTATCCCTTCTGCCTACATAATGTCCATATTCTTCCATTCTATGCACATTCATATTCCTATCCTAAATTCTCTTGAACACCCAATCGTGTTTGTCTCCGCTACCACACCAGGCAGTGCGTTCCACTATTCTCTGTGCAAATAAAAATCTTGAATATCACATCTCCTTTGAACTTGCCCCCCACTCACCTTAAATGTGCACCTTCTGGTACTGGATAATTTATCTCTGGTAAAAAGTTTTGGCTATCTACTCTATCTGTCTCTCAATCTTATAAACCTATCAGATTTCCCCTCCTTATAACTACACTTATTCATAATTTGAAAGCTTACTTTCCATTTGCCAAGTTTTTGCCCCTCCTCACATTGTTATTACAGAATTAATATTTTGTCTTTTGATTGTTGCAAGGTGAATTTATTTTTGTCATTGATCTTTCAAAAATATCAGAGCACAGATTTTGCCAATGTTGTGTAGACAAGAGCTGCTTTTTCTTCTCGGAAACATCAGCAGCAGAGTGAGTCATTCCGTTTTCTCTGTTTGAAGGTATATAGTCTTTCGGAATATGAAGTTCAAGAGTACCTAAACTGCGATGTAATCTGTGGTAACCATTGTTTCATGATTTAGAACGAGTATAACATTTTCTAGAGTTTATTCTAGATGATTATTTTAGTAAAATTAGAGTAGACACTTTATCGTGTACAGCATTTAACAAACAATGTTTTTCATTCAGCTTAGACTGGGGTGATCAAAAGGGGTAGAAGGAGAGAAGTTGCAGTGCTGTTGACCTTATCCCTGAGATGCATCCATTCTGCATTGGTATGAGGTAAACAGGTTAAATATTTAGTTCAAATTATTTACTTACACTTGTAACACAGTTTCGTTTTCCTGCAGATTAACTACAAGAATTCAACCTTAGGAACTTTGTTTCTTGTGTTAAATTTTACCTACTATCAAATTTGAAAGGAAAACTAGTAGAATATATACCTGACTTGAAAAGTGAATGCTAAAGAAGTCAAAAAGAAAGGTGACTTCTCAAGTTACAGTTGAAATATGTTGAGGGAAAAATGTTTTAAGTGACCTCGTAAAGCTCGTTGTAGAACTAACTTTAGTGGACAAAATTTCAATTCTTTATATCTCTTTTTGACAAAAATATTCATTTATTGAATTATGTGAAAATAGAAAAATACCTGAGTCATTCGAATTATTTAATAAAATAAGATATTGCTGAACTGTGTCCATTTCTGGTCGTCTCACTATAGGAAGGATGTGGAAGCATTGGAAAGGGTACAGAGGAGATTTACCAGGATGCTGCCTGGTTTAGAGAGTATGGATTATGGTCAGAGATTAAGGGAGTTAGGGCTTTACTCTTTGGAGAGAAGGAGGATGAGAGGAGACATGATAGAGGTGTACAAGATATTAAGAGGAATAGACAGAGTGGACAGCCAGCGCCTCTTCCCCAGGGCACCACTGCTCAATACAAGAGGACATGGCTTTAAGATAAGGGGTGGGAATTCAAGAGGGATATTAGAGGAAGGTTTTTCACTCAGAGTGGTTGGTGCGTGGAATGCACTGCTTGAGTCAGTGGTGGAGGCAGATACACTTGTGAAGTTTAAGAGACTACTTGATAGGTATATGGAGGAATTTAAGGTGGGGAGTTAAATGGGAGGCAGGGTTTAAGGGTCGGCACAACATTGTGGGCCGAAGGGCCTGTACTACGCTGTAATATTCTATGTTCTATATATATATGTGTTCAGAGGAATAGGACTGTGTTTCCTCAACAAAAAATTAGGATCTTTTGATCTTTTCATTACATTGTTACATATTCTGAATCAAAATTTTAGATGTTTTTATTCAGCAGCACCAGTAAATATCTGACCCTAACATTTTACAGGTTCTACTGGGAGGTCACCATGCTTTTGGGGTAGGGCACTGGCCTACGTTTGTGTGCTCTGCTGATTCTGTTAGAATCTGTGATGTCAGTAGGTTAACATAATTCTAAATGACCCAAGACTTTTACTGCCATCAAACACAGGGTAGGAAAGTTAGGAGGCATTTTGCTTTTATAATTTATAAATAGGAATTTATAAATCCTAAACTGAAAAGTATTTACATCACAGAAAGAAGTCTTGTAGGCTTATAATGGTATTAATACTCCACATAAGCATTTTTCCAATTAATTAATTGTGCACTTGTGCAAGCTCTTAAGACAATGCTAGCACATTCAAGCCCAGTGATGACATTTTTTGTAACTTTTTAAATAAATTATTCAGAAAAGCCTTTCCCATTATCAAATCACTTTGTTACAGCTTCCAAGTTCAAGTGTTTAACTAGCTTCTTAATAGAAGAACAGATGGTAATCATGCAAAGTTTTGATGGTGTGATTATGTGCAAGCGGTTGATACAGATGAATGGAGGGAGGACAAAACTTTTCAAGTAGCCAAAATCTCTTCATTAGATAAAATTCCCAGATCAGCTGAGGTTTATTTAGACTGATTGATGTGAAGCCAACTAGGAGAGAACAGTCAATTCCACAGGTTACAAAAGCATGGTTAAGGGCCACAATATAGACACAGAGAAACACAGAAAACCTACAACACAATGCAGGCCCTTTGGCCCACAAAGCTGTGCCGAACATGTCCTAATCTTAGAAATTACCTAGGGTTAACCAGAGCCCTCCATTTTTCTAAGTTCCGTGTACCTATCCAGGAGTCTCTTAAAAAGACCCCATTGTATCCACCTCCAGCACCGTCACTGGCAGCCGATCCCGCACGTTCACCACTCTCCGTGTAAAAAACTTACTCCTGACATCTCCTCTGTACCTACTCCCCAGCACCTTAAAACTGTGTCCTCGTGTACTAGCTATTTCAGCCCTGGTAAAAAGTCTCTGATTATCCACACGATCAATGCCTCAGCTAAAATATCAGCTATTAAGAATTTCTATTTTTTGTGTGTGTTATGCTGACAAGTTTATTTCAAGAATAGATTAATATGTTGATGCATCATTCCAAAGAAAGTATTAGGTTGAAAGCTGCACCAGCTAGCTTTTCATGTTGTTTGTAGCAGCTAGGAAGCAACTGCATAAAGTCCAAATACAGGTGGCCCCCCGTTTTTCAATCGTTCGCTTTACGACAGCTCGCTGTTATGAAAGACCTACATTAGTACCTGTTTTCACTAACCAAAGAGGATTTTTGCTTTTATGAAAAAAAGACGCCCGCTTTATACGTGTGTTTACCCTGAGAGAGACTACAATGACCGTGAAGCCTTGTGGGGCAGTCGTGTGCACATGCGTGTTTGTGTATGTGTGTACGTGTGTAGGCGTGTATGTACACATGTGTGTACATGCCGATTTTTTTCCCTCCAAATCCATTTTGGCTCGCTGTCTTCACGATTTTGATAAGTGAAACTACACCGTATCTACAATATTTCTACTTTATATAGGCTGTGTATTTATCATATCATTCCTGCTTTTACTATATGTTTGTGTTATTTTAGGTGTGTGTTATTTGGTTTGATTTGGTAGGTTATTTTTTGGGTCTGGGAATGCTCAAAAATGTTTCCAATATAAATTAATGGTAAATGCTTCTTCGCTTTACAACTTTTTGGCTTACAAACGGTTTCATAGGAACGCTCTGCCTTCGGATAGCGGGGGGAACCTGTACTGGTTTTCTACCAAGCTTTATCCTTGGGTTCTGAACATAGCAACATGATGATAATCATTTCTGAGTTGCTGAATGCTATTCTGGAAATTCAGCCAGACATTTCCTGGAATTATTCACACTCACACATATGATATGATAGGATTTCAAACTTGGACATCCCTGAAATATTAGTATTTCTTATTCCATGTTTCTTTTGAAGCAATGTGCAGAAATTAATCCAACTTCTCCTGCTTCTCTGAGCTCTGACTCCATTGTATTCCAAGTACTTTGTTTTAACCCTTGTTTTCCAGTACAAAACCAAGTAATTGGTTTCCTCCCAACCAGGTACCAATCATAGATTGCTTGTTAACTAATGACCCTTCTCCACAGAAGCCCTGATCAGGCCTTTTGTTGAAATAAACTTCACCATTTGTCTCTCCAGTTCCTCTACCCTGATTACCCTGCCCCTCTCTTCACCACCAACGTCTGAACACTGCTGTAGTTCCTAACACTATATATTTGCTACAGTACTGTTCAGCAAGCAGAGGGAAATTAGTGATGGAATTTTAGTAGTGCTCAGCTTTTAAGCCACATGTTAGTTTCTAGGCTGTTGAATTCTCCATATAAATTGAGACTGCTGTTTTTCAGGAAAGTGAAGAGCACACAAACAGAAGGAAAGAGTCTGAGAATTTTTTTCCAAGAATTCTTCATACAGAAGAATATTTTGATTGATTCTTGATATAAATAAATGGGTATTAGAAAGCTGTGGAATGCCAATATTTTGAAGCTCCTGTTTCCAAGATCAGTGAGGAGGAACTACTTTTATAAGGCAGCTGGCTCTGTGCAGAACTATAGATGGATCTCAGACTCGTAGCTCTGCTCACTGCTAGTCACTCCATATCCTATCAACAGCCTTGGAGCCCCACTTTGTGTTGCCCATTTATACAGAGCTTGGTACAGAAATTCGTAAGTGAAAGATTTTCCCACATTTAGGTGTTAAGCTGTTTCCTTTGGCAAACTTTATCCATAACTCAAACACAGCACTTTCTTTTCTTTGTAGCTAAATCATGAGAGATATATTTCAGTTCTGAATTTCAACCTCTTAATCTTATTTTAATGTTTATAGAATGCCCATAGTCTGGGGGACGTTGATAGACAGAATGATGTTATTGGGATATATTGGTGGAAACATAATTACCAGAGTACTGAGAATAAGAAGGAGATGACAGATGCTGTCAACTGAATAGGAATCAGCAATATGAAATAATGGGGAATGGTATAATTGGCTTACTGGATCTTGGGTTAAGTTGGAATATTATATTAATACCCTAAAACCCTTTGTCACAAGATAGTGAGACATTGATTGTAGGCAAATTATAAGGAGGTAGTATGTGATGGAGGCCAACTGAAGCCTGCAAAGTTTTAAATATTATATAATATCTAATTTTTAATAAATAGCTGAAATGTTTCTCACCAAAGGCAAAGAGTACATTATTTGTAAAATTGCAAAATGTAGAATTATTAAATAATTCACATTTTAATTTTAGATTCATTTTCAGATGGTTTGAAAAGTAATCGCCTGGACACTGATGAGCAAGATGTGTTTAGTATAATTTTGAAAAATAATGAAAAACTACGTAAGAAAATTTTTGTATTAAATTCAGAAATGGAGTGGACCTTTACATGATATTATTAACAAGACTTGCTGGATTAAAAGTTATTGTATAATTATGAGTATTTATAGTTGTTATATTTAGAGATTTAAGGTACTACGATGGAAAACTTGGAGAAATTAGATACAAAGGCTATTTTTACAGGAGTAAAAAAAGATTAAGATTAATTGATTTTAGGAATTAAAAATTCTCAAGCACCTAATAATGTGACTAGTTAAACAATATTGTCTCATGAATCAGTATTTAGAAGGCATTGAATTAAGAAGGGAATAAACATTGCTATATGTGGAAAGCTATTACATCTTCAGATATCCTGCTGAAAAGTATTGAGCAGATGTTGAAAAGTAAATTTTGGTTTAGATATTGGAGGAGGCAAATGGGCCAATTTTTTGATTTTCATTGAGTTTTTTGCAAATCTGACTCAGGACACTCAATGATTTATTGCTATAGTGGATTATTCTCACAAGGATTATGTTATTAATTTGAAACAAATTAAATATTGAATGATACAAATAAAAAATGTATGAATTGTGTTTATCCATGACAAATATTGCAATGATTTTGTATGTTGTTTTCTTGCTTCGAAATCGTCTAGTCCTTGTTCCACATTACCATTGGCTTTACTTTGCCTTTAAGGCAAGTGACTCAGACCGTTAAAGGTAGACTGCTGAACTGCAGCACCAACACGGCATACAGTCTTTGTTTAGCATCGATTTCTCAGGCCATTCTGAACTGTTCTCCTCAACTTCTCATTTACCTTATGACTTTCACTGGGATTATACTGTATTTTATTGAAGAAGTAGATTATGCAAGATCCCTGATAGTCACTAAAATTAGCTACTGGGTGCATAGTTTTAAAATTTAAAGTGCTGTTGAAATGTAATATTTCTGCTATTTGTGTTTTTTATTAGACAAAGAATAATCATGGTATGTCTGGAAATTAAATTGTACCCCTGTGGTATGCTCAGGCATTGTCTCGTGATACAGTACCAGTTTAGGCCCCTTCAAAAATCACGAACAGTGAAAAATAAGTGTGCAGCAATACTTACTACCCAGAAATAAGCACATATGTGAATCTTTGGTTCTTTGATGAGACTGACGTAAAGTCAATGCAGATGCTGACAACCTGCCATGCAACAGTCAGGAGCATCAGCCTTCAATATGTACTCTTGTGGCAGTCAGACAGCAGTACAACCACTTGGCTGTTGTGGAGAGGATAGCAGTAGAGACTTACAAGGAAGTAGAATAGTTATCCAACAATTTGACACAGTTTAAGGGGAGTTTTTCTGAATAGGTGTTAGGTCATTGAACACAGTCTGCAAGTTTTTGTAAAGGAATTGGAATTGCAGTGTTTAATTGGAAAGATAAAAGTTGTAACTTGCTATTTATGTTACCTCTTAAATGTTTTTCAATGTGCAAGTAACATTTAAGTATATTCACATTTGATGCAAATGGAATATTTTACTGCACAGAGAGAAGGCTTATTGGTTTGCCAGCTGCTGATAGTGCTCCATACCTGGCTATGCCTCATTTGGTATGATGCTAATGACCTGAATTTCAGAACAGTTGTCTTGTAGTCAACTTGATTATTGCTAACCAGTAAAGGATTTTAAAATATAAATGTTACCATACTGCCAGTACAACTGAAAGATGAACTGCCATGTAATTCGGGCAGTGAATGAGTACAGCCATTCAGTAAAGTATAATCCATCTCAGGATCCCTATTGCCTGTTTGGTGCATTCTTCAAAGACTTCCTATTAGTATTTTCTCTAAAGGGTGACTCCTATGAAGGACTGATGAATGTGACCAAGATTGTACGGTGAAATCAAAAACCTGTTCAAAGCTGTCCCTTACTTATGTTTAGGGTTAAATGTTCCATGGTTGGAAATCTGAAGTGATTGCTTGAGCAGAATATTGTGACGCCACTGATTAGTGTGAACAGAGTGAAGTATAGCAGTCTTCTAAATGTGATTCTTGGAGTCATCAATTGGTTCAGCAGCTTAAACTGAACCTTAACTTTGAAAGAGTTTCACAAGAGATTGTAATCACTTCAGCACAAATTGATTGGCTTGAACTATATACCTTTTAATGTATCTGTGTACACTCTGTACGCCAAGCTGGTCAACAATCATGACATGACTAACCCTCATGTGTATTACCTAATATGATGAATGTTGGTCATTGATTCAGTCCACCTGTTACTGTAATTCACTCACACCTCTTCCAATTTATCATTCAGAATGAAAGGATCCTTTGACAGTTGTTTGTGCCCATGCTGCAGAAAAGTAATAATGTGAGAATGAATTTCTCTGTAAACTGTTGTAGATAAATAAGATGGAATAACCTTCTAAGGAAATACAGAAATGTGCCTCTTTACCTGATGGCTCATAAAGTATCGAACAGTGAAATATCATAGCTGATAGTTTTTAAATTGAAAATCTGAAATAATTTCTTGGAAAAAGATTGATGCAATGGAACTGAAAGTTTAAAGAGTATCCCAGAAATTTTCTATTTGTCAAAAGTCATCTTCAAAGGAAGTGTAATCAATTGATCACAATCAGCAACAGGTTCTTTCTGAAAGCTCCTGTGCATCTGAATGTTGCTTTTTTTTTCTCAGAAACCAATGGAGAAATATACTAGTTTCTAAGGGAAGATGTATACCTCTTCACCATGAAGAGAACAGCACTTACTGAACTAGAGCAGGCTACCAGTCTCTCATCTTGATTCCTCCAGAATACAAAATACATGAACTATTCAGCATTAGGTAATCTGTAACTCAGTGCTGCATCAATAAGATCATTAATGCCCTCTTCAGAACTGTTACACAATTATTTCATTTTCCTCTTCCAGTTCTTATTGTGAATTGTGTTCATTCTCTTTTCCTGTAGCTCCACAATTTAACTCTGACACAACTGCAAATGGTAACTGAATGTCAAGTTATTGCCAGAAGATAGAATTTAAAACAATTTGCGCAAAACTGGACAGCTTACAATGGAATACTGTAGGACCCCTGTGAATCAGTCAAGGGATCTAACTTTTTCTTCAGGGGTAATTGGACTTTAAGGGATATTCGTTCCTAGTGTCAAAATGACATTCATTGTACGAGCAGATACCTGGTGTTTAGTGGTCCAAATTAATTTGAGGTCCAAAGTCCAGAAAAATTATGAAACTTGAGTGAGGTCTCCCCAAGAGTTTCCAAAGACAACTTAAAAGCCTTTTTCACACAAGATATATTGAATCTGCCTCAATAATAATGATAGGCTTTAAACGGTATAAGACTCCTTAGCAGCATTGTTTACTCCTGCTCCTTGTTCTTTTGATCTTTTATTCTTATATAACACATTGAATAGCAACACCACAGCAACATCCAAAGTGTTAATGACAGGAAATAATAATGAAGTCTGTTTAAAGTAGTTTTTGTACATTGAGTCTGGCAACACATGACATGCTTTTTTTAAGTGATGTGTAGCACTTTAAAGAACGTGTTTCTGTGATTGGGCTACTGATGCTTGTGGTTAATCCAGTGTTTCTTCATTAAAAACGCTGGAGGAACTCAGCAGGCCAGTCAGTATCAATGAAAACGTAGTCAACATTTCGGTCTGAAACATTGACTGTACGTTCCTCCATAGATGTTGCCTGGCTTGCTGAGTTCTTCCTGCATTTTGTGTGCGTTGCTCAGATTTCCAGCATCTGCAGATTTTCACTTGTTTGTGTTTCTTCATGAACGATGTATAATCCAGTTTTACCAGTATCACTTAAAAGGAGCATTCCATCTATATTCTCTGTACATCGTAACCAACTAATTTCTGCTTGTACGGAGTTGAAGTGGACTTTTAGGGCCATAGAGCAATACAGCACGGATATAGGTTCTTGGGCCATTCACTGCAGGATCTCACAACATAAGAACCTAATCAAAAAAGAAACTTATCAAAGTATGAGGATGCCTGCAGATTCATCTTCTGTCAGCATAACTTAGTAGGAATGACATGTTGTTAACAAAGTACAGAGCCAGGTTTCGTCTGACAGAAAATGGTGATTTAGTCATGGAACTTTAAAATATTGAAATATTTTAAACTGATAATTCTACTAAATACAAATCAGATGATTGGTTTTCTAAATGTAATTATGAGAGCTTGAACCCATCACACTTACTTTTGCATCTCACTCTTTTCACAAAACTGCATTTGTTTTCATGTTGGTTGACTCCTATATTCTGACTTGTCCATTCCTATCAATTATTCTTGTAACTCATTTGTGTTTCCTAGGACTCTCCCAATCTTCAGTCTTACAACTTTTCTTGGTAAGGCAATAGGCCTTTTGTTTTAAATTGGTGCTATCCATAACTTTTTTAAAAAATTATTGTGAATGGATCACTTTTCCTGTTATATTTCTAAAGGCAATGTACATATTCTCTGGGTTACAAATTGATTTTTAAATCATTGCTATTGTGTACTGAATAGCAAGCCTTTGAATTTAATTTTCCAATCTACCTTTATAAACATTTATCACCTCTGATGCTGGCTTTACTTAAGTTCAAGGCAAGGGAATTATCTCATTTTCCACCTTAAAATAAAATATGATAAAAGTATGATGATCACTTTTCAGTAGATGATCATACATCACAATCCTCTTAATGTATCACAGTCTCTACAGCAACAGGTTACCGGATTACAGGTGAGCTTTGTGCACAGTGGTGTAGCAGTCAGCGCAGTGCTATTGCAGCTCAGGGTGTTCCGGAGTTCACAGTTCAATTCCAGCATCATCAGTAAGGAGTTTGTACGATCTCTCTGTGAGGCCTGTGGGTTTCTTCCAGGTGCTCCAATTACCTCCCACAATCCAAAGACCTACCAGTTAATAGGTTAATCGTCATTACCAATTGTCCTGTGATTAGGCAAGTGTTTAATAGGTGGGTTGATGGGGCAGCGTGCCTTGTTGGGCCAGAAGGACCTCTTCTGCACTGTATCTCCAAATAAATAAATAATTTCCTTAAAATTTCCAAACGTGGTTCCTAGGGATTGCACTGCTCTTCACAGACTGCAATTATAGAAATAATCCATTTATTGTTTTAAATATTTAATAAGAGATTCTATCATGATGGGAAGTTAATCCATCTATCAAATGGTAATAATGTGTCAGCTCATGGCCTGAATCCTGAAAAAAATTCGGCTTCTTTTTTCTATATAGTACAAACGCTGCCTAATTCTGATAATTTATTTCTCAAAAAATGCTAATTATACTCAGTTGTACAAATACTTGATTATTTCAAAGAGATCTTACAATTTGTGAAAAAACCTCCTTTGACCTCCAATGTCAGCAAAAATTTGGGCACCCCTGGTCAAAATTTCTGTTACTGTTAAGTGAGTAGCAGATGAACGAATCTCCAAAAATCATAAAGTTAAAGATGAAACCTCCTTTTCAACATTTTAAGCAAGATTAGTGTATTATTTTTGTTTTGTGCAATTTTAGAGTGGAAAAAAGGAAAGGAGCACCCCAAGAGATCTGAGCTCTCAGGTAACTTTTACCAAGGTCTCAGACCTTAATTGGCTTGTTAGGACTATGGCTTGTTGACAGTCATCATTAGGAAAGGCAGGTGATGCAAATTTCAAAACTTTATAAATACCCTGACTCCTCAAATCTTGTCCCAACAATCAGCAGACATGGGCTCCTCTAAGCATCTGCCTAGCACTCTGAAAATTAAAATAAATGATGCCCACAAAGCAGGAAAAGGCTATAAGTAGATAGCAAAGCATTTTCAGATAGCCGTTTCCTCAGTTCATAATGTAATTAAGAAATGGCAGTTACAGGAACAGTGGTCAAGTTGGGGTCTGGAAGACCAAGAAAACTTTCCGAGAGAACTGCTTGTAGGATTGCTAGAAAAGCAAATCAAAACCCCCATTTGATTGCAAAAGAGCTTTGGGAAGACTTAGCAGACTCTGGAGTGGTGGTGCACTGTTCTACTGTGCAGCGACACCTGCACAAATATGACCTTCATGGAAGAGTCATCAGAAGAAAACCTTTCCTGCGTCCTCACCACAAAATTCAGCATCAGAAGTTTGCAAAGGAACATCTAAACAAGCCTGATGCATTTTGGAAGCAAGTCCTGTGGACTGATGAAGTTAAAATAGAGCTTTTTGACCGCAATGAGCAAAAGTATGTTTGGAGAAAAAAGGGTGCAGAATTTCATGAAAAGAACACCTCTCCATCTGTTAAGCACAGGGGGTGGATCGATCATGCTTTGGGCTTGTGTTGCAGCCAGTGGTACGGGGAACATTTCACTGGTAAAGGGAAGAATGAATTCAATTAAATACCAGCAAATTCTGGAAGCAAACATCACACCGTCTGTAAAAAAGCTGAAGATGAAAAGAGAATGGCTTCTACAACTGGATAACGATCCTAAACGCACCTCAAAATCCACAATGGACTACCTCAAGAGGTGCAAGCTGAAGGTTTTGCCATGGTCCTCACAGTCCCCCGACCTAAACATCATCGAAAATCTGGATAGACCTCAAAAGAGCAGTGTATGCAAGACGGCCCAAGAATCTCACAGAACTAGAAGCCTTTTGCAAGGAAGAATGGGCGAAAATCCCCCAGACAAGAATTGAAAGACTCTTAGCTGGTGATATTTATGTCTCAGATAATTGAAAATTGCTAGGTCTAAAGTTGACCCCTTCTACCCTAGGCCACGAACTTATCAATCACCCCTCGTATATACGCATTATACAACCTTGAGATTCATCTCCTTACTTCATCTCACAATATTCCAAGTGTGATCTGCCAAATGCCTTATAAATCTTCAACATTACACCTCCAGGCTTTTATATTCTAATCCTCTCAAAATGAGTGGTAGAATTGCATTTGCCTTCTTTACCGCTGGTTGAACCTGCAAATTGACGTTTAGGGAATCCTGCACAAGGACTCCCAAGTCTTTTTCCACCTCTGACTCAAAATACTTGTTCTTTTCCTCCGCCATTTCTTTGTCCCTCATTACTTGCCTTTCTTTTACTCCATATGTGTGAAAATAACTTTTGATGTATTATATTATTGCCTATCTTACCTTTATATTTCATCTTTTCTCTCCTTATGGCCTTTTTAGTTGCCTTCTGTTTCTTTTTCAGAGCTCCCCAGTCCTGTTATATAATACGCCTTCTCTTTTGTTTTTAAGCTTGTCTTTCACTTCCTTTGTCAGCCATGGTTGCATCTAGAATACTTCATCCTAGAATACCTTCTAGAATACTTCATCTTTTGTATGTGTCCATTCTGTGTCTTCTGATTTGTTCCCAGAAACTCCAGCCATTACTGTTCTGCATCTTCCTTGCTAGTGTCCCCTTCCAATCAACTTTGGCCATCTCCTCCCTCATGCCTCTGAAATCCCCTTTACTCCACTATAATAATGATTAATCATCTGTATTATGGATTGTAATAAACACTTTATTTTTTATCGTAGATGAAGATCACAGAAGGTTAATAAAAGGGTCTCTGGATGAGATCAGTTTTTTGACATGTGTGAAATTTTACTACAAGTGAAACAATGAAGTTGCCTACATTTCGGTTAAGTCAGAATCAGGGTAAGTTGAAATATGCGGACATTTGTGATGACATTGTTAACTCAGTCACAGAACTATAATAAAAAGTTTAAAATGCCACTGTAATTTCACCAGGTTAGTTGTGAAGCAGGTTCAAATGAAACCACTGGGCAATAAGATAAGTCAATTTCATGTTATCAAATGAGACGGGAAGCAATGCTTCCTCTAAATTTTTAGTATTCAATGTGCACAAAAATCTTATATTGTGCAATTTTTTCCTCTGACAAAAGTATGTGCGCACTGAATGCACACATGGCACAGTTTATGTAGGTTTACAAAATACTTGACATAAAACTGCACAGAATAACAACAAAATAACATACATATTTAAGTCACTCAGTTATTTTTTTTCTCTCTCCTGTCTTTGGCATTTACCCATTCTTTGTAAACTCTATCTAGACTAATAGATCCAATTGATAGCTTTCGATTCTCATTAACATATCCAAATGACATTCACCTAAACGGTTTCTCAGCTTGTTTTTGAGTTGATTCATTAGGGTAAAACCTCGCTCACTGTCCGCACTAGACGCAAGAAAGGTTCCCCCAATGTCCATCAACTGTGCGAGGTCGCAAAACTGTTCATTTTGAAGTACAAATGCCACCATTTCAGCAAAGTTTGAAATCAGTTTGGATTTAGTTTTTTCTTGCACAGAAAACTTGAAATCATTAAACTGTCTAACTATTGCAGTATTTTCAGCTAGAAAATCATGATATTTTAGACATAAGGCATTAACTTGTTCATCGCCAAATGTGAAGTCACAAGCTGCAATTGTGGAGAAATCAAAAGCTTGTAGCGGTGTGCTACACGCAGCGCTGAAATAATGACACATACTCGGTGAGCTGTAGTTGCGAAAGAGGTTTATTCAAACTTCACGGCCTCGCTTTAAAGGCTTCCTGTTCCTGCCCTCCCCGGGGGGGGAATACTGTACTGCATATTCACAGAGCCGTCCCACATACGGGCTTTTCCCCTTCCTGGTGAAGCAGGCTTGGTGCCCTCTTTGGGACTGGCCTCAATGCCGGTGCGCGCCGCTTTGTGAGCCGGTTCGAGTGCGCTTGGAAGTGGGTGGCCACATAACCCCTCCCCCCCCAGAACCGGCGATACACCCCCCGATGTCCACAGTCTGGGTTGGACTCTGTTTGGGAGGTCTGCCTCTGTGCCGCGGTACCTGAACCTCGACCGGCTGCGCCAAGTCCACATGGGCCGGTTTGAGTCGGTCCACCGTGAAAACCTCCTCTTTCCGCCCTATATCCAGCACGAATGTGGACCCGTTGTTTCTGATCACCATAAACGGCCCCTCGTAGGGCCGTTGTAGCGGAGTCCGATGTCCGCCCCGTCATACAAAAACAAACTTACAGTTTTGCAGGTCTTTGGGTACGCAGGTCAGACTCTGCCCATGCTGCGAAGTGGGTATGGGGGCCAGGTCACCGAGTTTCTCGCGTAGTCTGCCCAGGACTGCTGCAGGTTCCTCCTCTTGCCCCCTTGGGGCTGGTATGAACTCTACTGGGACGACCAGGGGTGCGCCGTACACCAACTTGGCTGACAAGGTGTGCAGATCCTCTTTGGGTGCTGTGCAGATTCCGAGCAGGACCCAGGGGAGCTCGTCCACCCAGTTAGGCCCTTTGAGGTGGGCCATGAGGGCCGACTTCAGGTGACGGTGGAAACGCTCCACTAGCCCGTTCGACTGTGGGTGGTAAGCAGTTGTGTGGTGCAGCTGAGTCCCCAAAAGGCTGGGCATAGCTGACCACAGGCTGGAGGTGAACTGGGCACCTCTGTCGGAGGTAATGTGGGCTGGTACACCAAAGCAAGATACCCAGGTGGCGATCAGTGGCCAGGCGCAAGATTCGGAGGTGGTGTCGGTGAGCGGGACCGCCTCTGGCCATCTTGTGAACCGGTCCACGATAGTCAGGAGGTGCCGCGCTCCTCGCGACACTGGCAGGGGGCCCACGATATCCACATGAATGTGGTCGAAACACCGGCGGGTGGGGTGGAACTGCTGCGGCAGAGCTTTGGTGTGCCGCTGCACCTTGGCCGTCTGGCAGTGCATGCACGTTCTGGCCCATTCACTGACCTGTTTGTGGAGTCCGTGCCAAACGAACCTGTTGGAGACCATCCAAACAGTTGTCCTGATGGAGGGGTGTGCTAAGTTGTGAATGGAGTCGAAAACACGCTGCCGCCAGGCTGCCGGGATGATGGGACGGAGTTGGCCGGTGGTGATGTCACAGAGTAGGGTCCTCTCACCTGGGCCTACGGGGAGGTCCTGGAGCTGCAAACTGGAGACTGCGGTCCTGTAACTAAGAATCTCCTCGTCTGCCTGCTGTGCCTCCACCAGCGCTTCATAGTCTACCCCCGGGACCGGGCTTGAATGTTAGGGCGGGAGAGGGTGTCTGCCACGACATTGTCCTTACCCGAGACGTGCCGGACATCCATCGTGTATTCGGAGATGTAGGACAGATGTCGCTACTGGCGGGAAGACCAGAGGTCGGATGCTTTCATGTATGCAAAGGTAAGAGGTTTGTGGTCCGTGAACGCTGTGAAGGGCCTACCTTCTAAGGAGTACCTGAAATGCCGGATTGCCAACTTTACTGCCAACAGTTCCCAGTCGAAAGCACTGTATTTGAGCTCTGGTGGTCGTAGGTGTTTGCTGAAAAACACCAGGGGTTGCCTGCGACCCTCGATGAGTTGTTCCAGCACCCCACTGACTGCCGTGTTAGATGCGTCCACTGTGAGGGCGGTAGAGACGTCTATTCTGGGGTGCACTAGCATCGCGGCGTTTGCCAAGGCTTCTTTGGTTTTAATGAAAGCAGCAGCGGACTCCTCGTCCCAGGTAACGTCCTTGCCCGGACCCGACATCAGGGCGAACAGGGGGTGCATGATTCGGGCAGCTGAAGGGAGGAAGCAGTGGTAGAAATTCACCATACCCATGAATTCCTGAAGGCCTTTGATTGTGTTGGGTCGGGGGAAATGGCGGACTGCGTCTACCTTCGCGGGCAGAGGGGTTGTCCCTTCGTTAGTAATCCTGTTGCCCAGGAAGTTGATGGTGTCGAGTCCGAACTGGCATTTGGTGGGGTTGATTGTGAGACCGTACTCACTCAGTCAGGCGTAGAGTTGACGGAGGTGGGACAGATGCTCCTGACGACTGCTGCTGGCTATGAGGATGTCGTCCAAATAGATGAAAGTGAAGTCCAGGTCACGTCCCATCGCATCCATTAACCGCTGGAACGTCTGTGCGGCATTCTTCAGGCCGAACGGCATGCGGAGGAACTCGAAAAGGCCGAACGGGGTGATGAGAGCCGTTTTGGGGACGTCGTCCAGATGCATCGGGATTTGATGGTATCCCCGGATGAGGTCTACCTTGGAGAAGATCTGTGCGCTGTGCAGGTTTGTTGCAAAGTCCTGAATGTGCGGCACAGGGTAGCGGTCCAGTGTGGTAGCCTCGTTCAGCCTGCGGTAGTCGCCGCATGGTCTCCAGCCCCCTGTTGCTTTGGGCACCATGTGCAGGGGGGAGGCCCATGGGCTGTCAGACCGCCGTATGATCCCCAATTCCTCCATCCTCTTTAACTCCTCCTTTGCCAGTCGGAGCTTGACTGGGGGAAGCCTTTGAGCACGGGCATGGAGGGGTGGTCCTTGTGTCGGGATGTGGCGCTGTGCTCCATGTCTGGGCATGGCTGCCGTGAACTGCGGTGCCAGAACCGATGGGAAATCCGCTAGGACTCTGGTGAAGTCGTTGTCAGACAGTGTGATGGAGTCTAGGTGTGGGGCCGGCAACTGGGCTGCACCCAGGGAGAACGTTTGAAAAGTCTCGGCGTGGACCAGTCTCTTTCTTGGCAGGTCAACCAGTAGGCTGTGAGCTCGCAAAAATCAGCTCCCAGGAGCGGTTGAGCTATGGCGGCCAGTGTGAAGTCCCACGTGAACTGGCTGGAGCCGAACTGTAGCCGCACCGTACGGTTGCCGTAGGTCCTTACTGTGCTGCTGTTCGCGGCCCTCAGGGTGGGACCCAGTTCTCTGTTGCGGGTGTCGTAACTCGTCAGAGGTAAGACGCTGATCTCGGCTCCGGTGTCGACCAAAAAGCGGCATCCCGACTGCTTGTCCCAGACATACAGGAAGCTATTCCGATGGCCAGCTGCCGTAGCAATCAATGGCGGCTGGCCCTAGCGTTTCCCAGGAACTTGCAGGGCGGGCTACAGTGGCAGGCTTCTGCACCCCACTGCTGGTGGTAGAAACACCATTATTCATTGGTCTCCTCACCCCTGCCTCTGGGGTTAGTGGGCTCTGCTGCCGGGCCTGGTCTGATTTGCTGCTGGGAGTGTGGCCTGGTGATCTGTGTGACGGACGCCCCACTCTCCTTCTTGGCTTTCCACAGCATGTCCACCCAGGCCGCCACCTTCCGGGGGTCACTGAAATCCGCGTCGGACAGCAGCAGGCGTATGTCCTCGGGCAGCTGCTCCAGGAATGCCTGCTCAAACAGTAGGGAGGGCTTGTGACCTCCGGCCAGGGAGAGCATCTCGTTCATCAAAACTGACAGTGGCCTGTCCCCCAAACCATCCAGGTGCAGTAAGCGGGCAGCTCGCTCGCGCCGTGAGAGTCCGAAAGTCCTTATGAGCAAGGCTTTGAATTCTGTGTATTTGCCGTCCTCCAGGGGCGACTGTATGAACTCCTCAACCTGGGCCGCTGTTTCCTGGTCGAGGGAGCTCACCACGTAGTAGTAACGTGTGTCCTCCGAGGTTATCTGCCGAATGTGGAATTTGGCTTCTGCTTGCTGGAACCAGAGGTGAGGTCGCAGCGTCCAGAAGCGTCTCAGAGCTTTAGTCAAGCAAAATCCCATTTTCCTAGACCAGACCAACAGGCACCCATTTCCAAATACCTCACCCAGAAATTGCAAAGGATGACTGATAATATAATAACATAATGCAGGACAGCTGTCCACCATCCTCACATCATCCTAAATGGCCACAACCTTCCTGTGGGATTATAATTGTGGAATTCGTCTCCTACTTCCTTAATCTTGCTCCTGGCCTCTTGGATGTGATCATGTAGTATGTAAGTGCACCATTCTTGTCCAGTCAGGACACACTTGCCAGCTTTTTCAGATAAAACAAAGTCCAAAGCCACGTAGGTTTGCAGTGCCACTGTACAGACCACCACCAATTCTGCCAATTTAGATATTGCTCATTGGATTTGATCAAGATTATATGCCATTTTGTTTCCTAACATTCCAACGTTAATGCCACCTTAATCAGTCCCTATGCTGCTTTACTGAGCTAATGTTACCTATCCAGTAAAAACACTAGGTCCTTTTCACCCTGGGGTTTGCATGGAGAGAAACACTCATTCCAAATCGCAGAATTATTTCCTTTAACAGATATTTCGCTCCTGTAACTGCACTATTCTTTCAACAAGGAAATACTTCAACCCATCGTGAGAACAAATCAATAATGACTAATGCATACTAAATCCCTTCACATTGAGGCAATTCAATAAAGTCCATTTGTAAGTGTACAAAAGTAGCATCTAACAGCATGGTACGAGCCCCTGTTACTTGTACCAGTTTTCCCAGATTCTGTAAGACACATATATATTGTCTACAGATTAGTTCTGCATCTTGAGGTACTCAAGGGTCATCGCAAGTTTGATTTATTTGACTAATCACCCCCTTTTGCCTGCATGTTGAATTTGTGAACACATTGGGCAATCCTTGGTAACAATTTACCTCGGGCCACAATGCTGTCATTGGGGTGAAGCCACACACTATTGCTTTTCCCACTTAGCCCTTGTGGCTGATGGAGCAGTGGGCTGGTATGCTCGTCCATCCTCCAAAGTGGGAGGAGTGTGGGATGCTTGCTCCTGGCAAACAAGGGTGGGCCTGTTTGCTGCCATTCCTGCATTCTGCTTTATTACTCCGGAGACCTTGTCGATATACTGCACACAGTTTTCCCTTATCATTACATAAAGCCAAGTCATCAACAAAGCAAATTAAATTGTCATTAGCGATAGGAGTATCAGTAAGGTCCTCACTGGGTTTATTACTTCTTGCGTAACAGTTTCATGATAGTCTGGATCACCGCCTTCCTCCGTGAGGAGAAGAGTTGTTGGAATAAGAGTTGCACAGCAAGTTATTCAGTTTATTAATAACTCAATTTTGTATTTAGTTTGCCTAGCGGGGTTAGGTACTACGTGGCACAACTAGTCAGTAATGTTTCCACAAAATGTGGGATATGGACGTAAGTAAGAAGATTAACAGTTAGAGACTGCCACCACTGGAAGACAACCTGGTAGACATCCGGCTGTTCAGTTTAACCGAGCATTGAAATCAACCATCAGCCTTTGTCTTCCCATGTGGTCCTGAGTCAAAATGGCTTAAGCAAAGCCATTCTTGGTCTGGGAGGCCCAGAGCTGAGGCCGATATCATGGCCTCTGTTATTCTGTAGCGATGTGCTACACACAGCGCTGAAATAACAACACGCAGTCGGTGAATCATTCGGAGACTAGTTTATTCAAACTTCACGGCGCTGGCATTTAATCCCTAGCGCCCGCCCTCTCCGGGCAGAAATGACGTCAGAGGTGTATTACCAAAGTCACCCCCCGCGCGCTGGCTATTTGTGAGCCGGTTCTCCTGCGCAGAAAGTGGGTCCACTTATAAACCACCCCCACCCCCAGAACCGGCGATACACCCCCCGATGTCCACAGTCTGGATCAGCCTCTGTTTGGGAGGTCTGCCTCGGCGCCGCGGTGCCTGAACCTCGATCGGTTGCGCCAAGTCCGCATGGGCTGGTTTGAGTCGGTCCACCGTGAAAACCTCCTCTTTCCCCCCAATGTCCAGAACGTGTGTGGACCCGTTGTTGTTGATCACCTTGAACGGCCCCTCGTACGGCCACTGTAGCGGTGCCTGGTGCCCACCCCTTCGTACAAACACAAACTTACATTCCTGCAGGTCTTTGGGTACATGGGTCGGGGTCCGTCCGTGCTGTGAAGTCGGCACGGGGGCCAGGTTTGCCGAGCCTTTCGCGTAGTCTGTCCAGGACAGCTGCGGGTTCTTCCTCTTGCCCTCTTGGGGCTGGTATGTACTCTCCCGGGACGGCCGGGGTGCGCCGTAGACCAACTCGGCCGACGAGGCGTGCAGATCCTCTTTGGGCGTTGTGCGAATTCCAAGCAGGACCCAGGGAAGCTCGTCCACCCAGTTAGGTCCTCTCAGGCGGGCCATGAGAGCCGACTTCAAGTGACGGTGGAAGTGCTCCACTAGTCCGTTCGACTGTGGGTGGTAGGCAGTAGTGTGGTGTAGCTGCACCCCAACAGGCTGGCCACAGCCGACCACAGGCTGGAGGTGAACTGGGCGCATCTGTCGGAGGTAATGTGGGCCGGTACCCCGAAGTGTGCTACCCAGGTTGCGATCAGTGCTCGGGCACAGGAATCGGCAGATGTGTTGGTGAGCGGGACCGTCTCTGGCCACCTCGAGAACCGGTCTACCATCATTAGGAGGTACCGTGCTCCTCGGGACACTGGTAGGGGGCCCACGATATCCACATGAATGTGGTCAAACCTCCGGTGGGTGGGTTTGAACTGCTGCGGCGGGGCTTTAGTGTGCCGCTGCACCTTGGCTGTTTGGCACTGCGTGCATGTTCTGGCCCATTCACTGACCTGCTTGCGAAGTCCGTGCCACGCGAACTTGCTGGAGAACAGCCGGACGGTTGTCCTGATAGATGGGTGCGCCAAACCGTGTATGGAGTCGAAAACTCGCCGCCTCCAGGCTGCCGGGACGATGGGGCGAGGTTGGCCGGTAGCCACATCGCACAGGAGGGTCCTCTCACCTGGGCCTACGAGAAAGTCCTGCAGCTGCAAACCCGAGACTGCGGTCCTGTAGCTGGGCATCTCGCCGTCTGCCTGCTGTACCTCTGTCAGTGCTGCATAGTCCACCCCCAGGGACAGGGCCTGGACAGCTGGTCTGGAGAGTGCATCTGCCACAACGTTGTCCTTTCCCAAGACATGCTGGATGTCTATGTGTTCTCAGAGATGTAGGACAGATGTCGCTGCTGGGACCAGGGATCGGACACCTTTGTGAATGCGAAGGTCAACGGTTTGTGGTCCGTGAACGCGGTGAATGGGCTGACTTCTAAGAAGTACCTGAAATGCCGGATTGCCAGATACAGTGCCAACAGCTCCCGGTCGAAAGCACTGTACTTGAGTTCGGGTGGTCGTAGGTGCTTGCTGAAGAATGCCAGGGGTTGCCAGCGCCCCTCGATGAGCTGCTCCAGCACCCCACCGACTGCTGTGTCGGATGCGTCCACCGTGAGTGTGGTTGGAACGTCCGTTCTGGGGTGCACCAGCATCGCGGCATCTGCCAAGGTTTCCTTGGCTTTAACGAAAGTGGCTGCTGCCTCCCCGTCCCAAGTAATGTCCTTACCTTTACCTGACATCAGGGTGTACAAAGGGCACATGATATGGGCTGCTGAGGGGAGGAAACGGTGGTAGAAGTTCACCATACCAACGAACTCCTGTAGGCCTTTGACTGTGTTGGGCCGGGCAAAGTGACGGATCGCATCTACCTTGGCGGGCAGAGGTGTTGCCCTGTCTTTGGTAATCCTGTGGCCCAGGAAGTCGATGGTATAGAGACCAAACTGGCATTTGGCCGGGTTGATCGTGAGGCCGAAATCACTCAGGCGGGAGTAGAGCTGGCGGAGGTGGGACAGATGCTCCTGACGACAATTGCTGGCTATAAGGATGTCATCCAGATAGATGAACGCAAAGTCCAGGTTGCATCCCACCGCATCCATTAGCCGCTGGAACATCTGTACGGTATTCAGAGGAACTCGAACAGGCTGAACGGGGTGATGAGTGCTGTTTTGGGGATGTCTTCAGGGTGCACAGGGATTTGATGGTATCCCCAGACGAGGTCTACTTTGGAAAAGATTCTTGCCCCTTGCAGGTTTGCTGCAAAGTCCTGTACGTGTGGCATGGGGTAGCGGTCTGGAGTTGCAGCCCTGTTCAGTCTACGGGTAGTCGCTGCATGGTCTCCAACCCCCAGCTGCTTTGTGCACCATGTGCAGGGGGGAGGACCATGGGCTGTCAGACCTCCGTACGATCCCCAATTCCTCCATCCTCTTGAACTCCTCCTTCGCCAGGCAGAGCCTTCATGCACGGGCGTGGAGGGGTGGTCCCTGGGTCGGAATGTGGTGCTGTACCCCATGTCTGGGCATGGCTGCCATGAACTGCTCTGCCAGAATCGATGGAAAGTCCACCAGGATTCTGGTGAATTCGTTGTCCGACAGTGTGATGGAGTCCAGGTGTGGGGCCTGCAACTTGGCTTCACCCAGGGAGAACGTCTGGAAAGTCTCAGCATGTACCAGTCTTTTCCCTTGCAAGTCGACCAGCAGGCTGCAAGCTCGCAAGAAGTCCGCCCCCAGGAGTGGTTGGGCCACGGCGGCCAGTGTGAAGTCCCACGTGAACCGGCTGACACCGAACTGTGCGGGTGCTGTAGGTCCGTATCGCGCTGCTGTTTGCGGCCCTCAGGGTGGATCCTGGCTTCCTGTTGCGGGTGTCGTACCCCGTCAGGGGCAAAATGCTGATCTCCGCTCTGGTGTCGACCAAGAAGTGGCGTCCGGACTGTTTATCCCAGACGTACAAGAGGCTGTCCTGGTGGCCAGCCAGCATAGTCATTAGTGGCAGCTGGCCCTGGCCCTTGCAGGGCAGGTGACAATGGCGGGCCTTTGTGCCCCACCGCTGGTGGTAGAAACACCACTGTTCACTGGCCTCCTCACTCCTGCCTGTGTTGTGTGTGCCCCCCTGCCAGGCCTGGTCTGGTCCGCTGTTGGGCGCGTGGCCTGGTAATCTGACCGACGGACGCCACGCTCTCCCTCTTGGCTTTCCATAGTACATCTACCCAGGCCGCCACCTTCCGGGGGTCACTGAAATCTGCGTCGGCCAGCAGCAGATGTATGTCCTCGGGCAGTTGCTCTGGGAATGCTTGCTCGAACATGAGGCAGGGCTTGTGTCCATCAGCAAGGGACAGCATCTCGTTCATCAATGCTGATGGCAGTCTGTCTCCCAAACCATCCGGGTGAAGCAGGGGGGCACCTCGCTCATGCCGTGAGAGGCCAAAGGTCCCAATGAGCAGTGCTTTGAATGCTTCATATTTGCCTTCTTCCGGGGGCGACTGTATGAAATCTGGGCAGCCATCTCCTGGTCGAGGGCGCTCACCACGTGATAGTAACGTGTGGAATCAGAGGATATCTGCCAAATCTGGAACTGGGCTTCTGCTTGGCTAAACCACACACATGGTCTCAGCATCCAGAAAGTCGGCAGTTTTAGCGAAACTGCGTGAACAGATGAAAAGTCGGTCATCTTTGGTCCAAATCCCGTTTAGACCGTCGGGGTCACCAATGTAGCGATGTGCTACACACAGCACTGAAATAACGACACGCAGTCGTTAAGTCGTTTCGAGACTAGTTTATTCAAACTTCATGGTGCTGGCATTTAATCCCTAGCGCCTGCCCTCTCCGGGCGGAAATGACATCAAAGGTGCATTACCAAAGTCTCCCCCCGCACGCTGGCTATTTGTGAGCCGGTTCACCTGTGCAGAAAGTGGGTTGCCACAATACATTCAAATGTCTCCTCGGCTTCCAGGATCCAGCATAAAAGATCTGATTTATTGGGAGGAGATATATTCTTGAGGGGCCTAGTCTAAAATCCATTGCCTACATTATCCAGTCATTCCCATTTCCCCACGGGTCATTGGCTGCAGGGCTTGAACTATATAAGGTAGAGCCCACTGGAAACTCTTTCATTTGTAATTTACATAACAACACACCGATTGAATCGATTTTCCAAGGAATGTCAAACTCAAATTAATACGTCAAAAGTCTTGAACAACATCTTTTATGTTCTATAAAGGAAAGTGGTCTTGTTAATAAAGCATCTTCCTGAATTGCTCCCAAAATATTTCAATCTTTCCAAATTATTAATTTCAGAATCCCAATTTAACTGTCCACCAATGAGCAATTTCCTCTGTTGCCCATTTTCCTCATAAGTGCAGGCAACTCACATCTGAATATAGATATCTAATCTTATTAACCCAGATTCCATATGGCCAATGGGGAATTCTAAAATGGAAAACAAATAAGGAAACACAAACCAAACAACACATACAAAACAGAACAAAAAGAATCCATTCTTGTACCGTTCTTCTTTCAAAACCTTTACAAGTAACTGCAAAACCAGAACATGTCATGGTTCTGGTTGGCCGTTCTCCTTTAATACTTCTTGATCATGCCCCAATTTCAGTCAATTGCTACTAGTTACCCAATAATCGTACACCTGGCTTTCATTAGAGACTGGGAAATAAATACGAGGACGGCTCCATCACAGGTTGTCAGTTCATTGGTCAATTCTCGTGTGCTACTTTGTTCTCTGTTCCGATTAGAACCATTAGTTCTAAGTTCTGCTCTAGTTTCTAGAGAGTCCCTGTGAATCCCGTCTCCTTGTCAAAATCCCTTTGGTTTCCTGCTCTACGTTCAGGTCGACACCAGCTCCCCAATTGAGTTGACGTGCCAGTGTCCTGCACTTGGGATCTCCTCTGTCGCCCCCGTGTAACAGAACAGTTAATTCTCACCATGAAAAGCTTTCACACATTTTACAAAGAACCAAGGGGGAGAAAACTGCTGCATGGGGTTCCCAACACATTTAAAACATGAAAGCAAATTCACTCCAGAGCAAAATATTTCCCTTATCACTGTTTTTCATCTGAGATCAAGATTAATTCAAACTTCCTCTCAATATTAATTGAGCAAACACAGACCTTTTTCTCAAACATGCTGACACACACAACACTCTGTCTCTCACCCACACTTCACACAATTAAAAGATGCAAACTATTCATACTTTACGACAGTTTTTATATCTCTTTTCAAGTACTATTTTCTGTGTAATTTTCATAACCAGCTTTAAATCACTGCACTGTTTCTTCAATGCCTAGCTTTGCACATTGTAACTGAAACTGATTCATCCTTACTTCTCTGCATCTGTTGGGTTCCTAACCATGCTCACGTAAGGTCCATCATGTACTTGGCTACTGGCATAGTACAATAGTTTTCAGTTCTTCTATTGCCTTTCTAAATTTGCATCAGGGTCCGACACTCCTCGGCCATCTCCCTTACTTTAGTAGCCATCCAGGGAAATCAGTCTTGGAAAATATTACAAACACTACATTCCCTGGGACGGGTAAGGGTTGGAATGCCCTGGTGCCTGGAAGCTAGCCCCCGCCCATGATCTAGTTGCCATACAAGGCATGAGGTGGACTCTGCTGGCCCTGGCATATCTTGCCCAGCAGCTCCTTCCTTGGGTGCTGGGGGTGTATAAGGGGGTAAATAATAATTGTCCTAATGATAAGGGTTGTACTCAGAAGGTGGAGCTGATGCTGGATATTTCTCTTTTTGTTCCTTTTCTCTTTCCTTCTGCTTCTTTATCTGACTCGCAATATTACACTGTTTACTCTTTTCACGTTGCTTCTCTGACTCCTCCAAATTTGCAAATGCTGATCATCTCACATGCCTACATCCTTTCTTAAGAGTGTCCCTCTTTTCTAATATGGCTTTCAAAGAACCCTTATGGAGAAAAGGGCTTGTTGGTATCTCTGGTTCATGTTTCCCATCTGGGTAATTCCTGCACAGACCTCCTCCTGGAATTGTTAAGCATATACGTTCCTTTTTCTGGATCTGGGAATGATGTATCGTCCCATCTCGCAATTGCCCTTCACTTACGCCGTGCAATCTATTTTTTCTCCACTACAGCATCTAGTAGGGTTGAAACCTTATTTTTGAACTCAGCTGTTATTAAAATTTTTTATGTACTTTTGTTGACTTTGGGACAATCAATTACTCCCGCTTCTCTATGACTAACAACAATTTTGTGTGCCCCAGACGTTGGATCAATCCTTCCAAGTATCCCTGATACTACCCTTTTAACTTTTATGGACCCGAGCCATGTGTTCCAACCCTCAAAGTGTCCCTAACACTGAACTGTCCAATTCATTTTCTCACCTTTTTATTGCCCAGTTTGTCTTAACATTTCCGTCACTGTGCTGAATGCATCGGAGTCTCAGTGTAAGAAACCAATCCACTCAAGACCATAGCATAGACTGGTGATAGCGAAATAGATATTCAGGTTTCAATTCTGAGAGAGGAAGTCCTAGAAACATAAACAGTCTTACTTTTAGGCAATTGCTTTTACTAGGGAACCTGTCTTGGGAAACACAGTCACCACAATTTTCCCACAATGCTACTGCGCCTAGACAAGCGGTCTCGGTGAAACCTCCAAATTCTGTTGTGTATCTTTCACTAGGTCTTATAACAAAGAACCAAAAATAAAACATGAATGTCTACAGCATATTCCAGGTCCTTCAGCCCACAATATTGTGCTGACCATATAACTCAACTCCAGAAACTGCCTAGTATTACCCTACCAAATAGTCCTCTCTTTTTCTAAGATCCACTTACCTATCTAAGTCTCTTAAAAGACTCTATTGTATCTACTTCCACCACTGTCATTGGCAGTGCATTCCACACACCCACCATTCTCAGTGTGAAAAACTTATCCCTGACAACCACTCTGTACCTACTTCCAAGAACCTTGAAACTACGCCCCCTTGTGTTAGCCATTTCAGTGCTGGGAGAAAGCCTCTGGTTATTCACAAGATGAATGTCTCTCAACCTCTTACACAGCTCTATCAAGTCACCTCTCATCCTCCGTTGCTCCAAAGAGATTCAAATTGGCATGCTCTCCAATCCAGACAACATCCTTGTAAATCTTCTCTGCACTCTTTCTGCTATCCACATCTTTTCTAAAGTGAGGTGACCAGAACTGAACACAGTACTCCAAGTGGGGTCTAACCAAGGTCTTATATACAGTAAAAGTATTACTTTTCTAAGTGTGAACTCTAGAAAGACATTAAGGGTGCCAAGAGGCAATATCAAGCCAAGCTGGAAGCCCAGGCTAACCAGAGAGATGCCAGTAGACTAAGGCAAGGTCTAAATGAGATCACTGGGCACAAAGAAAAGGCTGGGAATATCAATAACTTTAACGCTTCTCCTCCTGATGAACTTAACGTATTTTTCGCAAGATTCGAACAGAAGAGGAGCATCCAGTCCCCTCTGGGTGAACCTGGACCTGGTGGCATTGAGATTCATCGTCACCGGGGAAGACGTTAGAAGAGCCTTCCTGAGGGTAAATCCAAGGAAGGCGACGGGCCCAGATGGCATCCAGGGACAGGTTCTCTGGGCCTGTGCAAGCGAGCTAGCTGGAGTGTTTGCTGACATCTTCAACTGCTCCCTGCTTCAATCTAAGATCCCCTCGTGTTTTAAGAAGGCAACGATAATCCCGGTGCTGAAGAAAAGCAAGGTGGCATGCCTGAATGACTACCGACCTGTGGCTCTGACATCAATTGCTATGAAGTGCTTCGAGCGATTGGTTATGTCACACATCAACTATAACCTACCGGTCAACCTTGACGCTTTGCAATTCGCCTACCGGAGCAACAGGTCAACGGCAGATGCCATCTCTCTGGCATTACATTCCTCCTTAGAACACCTGGAGAATAAAGATGCATATGTAAGGCTCCTTTTCATCGACTACAGCTCTGCCTTTAATACCATCATTCCAAATAAACTGATTCCTAAGCTCTGGAACCAGGGTCTTAGCACTCAGATCTGCAGCTGAATCTTCAACTTCTTCACAGACAGGACCCAGGCTGTAAAAATAGGGGACAAGATCACCTCTACAATCACTCTGAGCACTGGTGCCCCACAAAGCTGTGTACTCAGCCCCCTGCTGTACTCACTGTACACCCATGATTGTGAGGCCAAGTTTCCATCGAACTCAATATACAAGTTTGCTGATGACATCACAATTGTAGGCCATATCTTGGGTAATGATGAGTCTGAGTACAGAGAGGAAATTAAGAACCTGGTGGCATGGTGCAAAGACAATAACTTATCCCTCAACGTCAGCAAGACGGAGGAATTAGTTGTTGACTTCAGAAGGAGTAGCGGACTGCACAACCCCATCTACATTGGTGGTGTGCAGGTGGAACAGGTCAAAAGCTTTAAGTTCCTTGGTGTGAATAACACAAATGACCTGACTTGGTCTAACCAAGCAGAGTCCACTGCCAAGAAGGCCCACCAGCACCTTTACTTCCTGAGAAAGCTGAAGAAATTTGGCCTGTCCCCTAAAACCCTCACTAATTTTTATAGGTGCACCATAGAAAGCATTCTTCCATCACCACCTGGTATGGAAGTTGTCCTGTCCAAGACCAGAAGAAGCTGCAGAAGATCGTGAACATAGCCCAGCACATCACACAAACCGATCTTCCATCCTTGGACTCACTTTACACCGCACGCTGTCGGAGCAGTGCTGCCAGGATAATCAAGGACACGACCCACCCAGCCAACACACTGTTTGTCCCTCTTCCCTCCGGGAGAAGGTTCAGGAGCTTGAGTATGGCCAGATTTGGGAATAGCTTCTTTCCAACTGTGATAAGACTGCTGAACAGATCCTGACCCGGATCTGGGCCGTACCTTCCAAATATCTGGATCTGACTTGCACTACCTTACTTTCCCTTTTCTATTTTCTAATTATGATTCATAATTTAAATTTTTATTGTATTTACTTCAATTTGTACTCCAGGGAGCACGAAGCTCAGAATCAAATATCGCTGTGATAATTGTACGCTCTAATATCAATTGTTTGGTGACAATAAAGTAAAGTAATTCACGGCTCTTGAATTCAGTCCCATGGTTGATAAATGCTAACATACCATATGCCTTCTTAACAACACTGTCAACCTG
The DNA here is from genome assembly GCF_030144855.1 of Hypanus sabinus. Lineage (NCBI taxonomy): Eukaryota > Metazoa > Chordata > Chondrichthyes > Myliobatiformes > Dasyatidae > Hypanus > Hypanus sabinus. The sequence goes on along the minus strand of NC_082712.1, from coordinate 112,205,127 downwards.
CATAGCAGCTTTGAGTGTCCTATGGTCACAGACCCCAAGATCTCTCTGATCCTCTACATTGCCAAGAGTCTTACCATTAATATTATATTCTGTCTTCAAATTTGACCTTCAAAAATGAACGACTTCACACTTATCTGGGTTGAACACCATCTGCCACTTCTCTGCCCAGTTCTGCATCCTATCAACGTCCTGCTGCAATGTCTGACACCCCTGCAGACTACCCATAACACCCTCAACCTTTGTGTCATCAGCAAACTTACTAACTGGCACTCTACTTCTTCATCCAGGACATTTATAAAAATCACAAAGAGCAGGGGTCCCAGAACAGATCCCTGCAGAACACTGCCCTCCATGCAGAATACAAACCATCTAGAACCACCCTTTGCCTTCTGTGAGCAAGCCAGTTCTGGATCCACAAGGCAAGGACTCCTTGGATCCCATGCCCCCTTACTTTCTGAAGGAGCCTTGCCTGGGGAATTTATCAAATGCCTTACGGAAATCCATAAACACTACTCTGCTCTACCTTCATCAATGTGTTTTGTTACACTCTCAAAGATCAAGCTCGTTTAGGGACAACCTGCCCTTGACAAAGCCATGCTGACTCTCCCTAATCAGATTATGTCTCTCCAAATGCTCATAAATCCTGCTCTCAGGATCTTCTCCAGCAATTTGCCCACCACTGAAGTAAGATTCACTGGTCTATAATTTCCTGGGTTATCCTTACTCCCTTTCTTGAACAAGGAAACAACATTTGCAACCCTCCAATCCTCTCTAACTTATCCTGTTCCTTTTGATGATGCAAAGTCGATCACTAGAGGCTGAGCAATCTCCTCCCTCACTTCTCAGAGTAGCCTGGTGTATATAACATCCGGTCCCGGCAACTTATCTAACTTGATGTTTTTCAAAAGCTCCAGCACATCCTCTTTCTTAATGTCTCAAGCATTTCAATCCACTGTATGTCATCCTCACAATTACCTAGGTCCTTTTCCCTGGTGAATTCTGAAGCAAAGTATTCACTGAATACCTCAACTGCCTCCTTCAACTGCATGCACGTTTCCACTGTCGCACCTGATTCGTCCTATTCTCACGCGGGTCATCCTCTTGCTCTTTACTTTGGGGTTTTCCTTAATCCTGTTTACCAAGGCCTTCTCATGGCCTCTTCTAGCTCTCCTAATTTCATTCTTAAACTCCTTCCTTGCAACCCTGTAATTTTCTAGAGCTCTATCAGTACCTAATTTCTTGAGCCTTTTGTAAGCTTTTCTTTTCTTCCTAACTATATTTTCTACATCCTTTGTACTCCATGGTTCTTCTACACTACCATCCTTACCCTGCCTCAATGGAACATATCTATACAGAACATCGTGCAAATATTCCCTGAACATTTGCCACATTTCTGCATTTCTGCTGTGCACTACCCTGAGAACATCTGCTCCCAAGTTCCGACCTAACAACATCCTATTTCCCCCTACCCCAGTTAAATGTTTTCCCAACTTGTCTGCTCCTATCACTCTTCAGTGCTGTGATAAAGGAGATAGAGTTGTGATCACTACCTCCAAAATGCTCTCCTACTGAGAGATCTGACACCTGACCAGGTTCATTTCCCAATACCAGATCAAGTATAGCCTCTCCTCTGGTTAGCTTATCTATATATTGCATCAGGAAACCTTCCTGAACACACCTAACAAACTCCACCCCAGCTAAACCCCTTTCTCTAAGGAGATGCCAGTCAATATTAGAAAAGTTAATCACCCATCACAACAACCCAATTATTATTGCATCATTCCAGAATCTGATTCCCTATCTGCTCCTCAATGTCTCTGTTACTATTGGGCATCTGCAAAAAACACCCAGTAGAGTTATTGCCCCCCTTCCTGCTTCTGACTTCCACCCACCCTGACTCAGTAGATAATCCCTCCAGTCTCCTGGTTAGTAATGCTATGCCCCCACTTCTTTTGCCTCTCTCCCTGACCTTTTTGAAATATCCAAAGCCTGGCCCACTCCTGCCCCTGAGAGTCTCTGTAATGGCCACAACGCCATATTTTCATATATTGATCCACACTCTTAAGTTCATCCGCCGTGCATGAAAACAGATGCATCTCATACCATGAGATGGCTGAGTGCATCTTTGCTCTATAATCTACCTATCCTTCCTCCCTACAAGTTGTGTCTGCTTGTGCGCCAACCACCCCATTCTCTTCGGTTCTCAAACCCTTGTAAATCTAAACCATTCCCAACAGCATTAGCAAACCTCCCCACCAGGATATTGGCGCCCCCTCAGATTCGAATACAACCTGTCCTTTTATACAGGTCACACCTGCCCCCAAAGGAATCTGAATCCCTGCCCACTGAGCCAATTCTACTGTCACCTCATTCTATTCCTGTATTCACTGTCACGTGGCACAGGCGGCAATCCCGAGATTACTACCCTTGAGGTCCTGCTTCTCAGCTTCCTTCCTAACTCCCTGTATTCTGCTTTCAGGACCTCCTCCCTTTTCCTACCTATATCGTCGGTACCAATATGTACCAAAACCTCTGGCTGCACACCCTCCCATTTAAGGGTACCGTGGACATATTTAGAAACATCACGACCCTAGCATCTGGGAGGCAAACTACTATCCATGATTCTTTTTCTCACCCACAAAATCGTCCCCCTAACTATATATAGAGTTCCCTATTAATGCTACCATCACCTTTCATTCCCAACCCTTCCTGAGCCACAGGAACAGATTCAGTGCCAGAGGCACAGCCACTGTTGCTTCCCCTAGGTAGCTCCCCCCTCAACAGTATTCAAAATGGAGTACTTATTGTTAAAGGGGATAGCTACAGGGGTGCTCTCCACTACCTGACACTCCCCCTTCCCTCTCCTGACAGTCTCCCACTTATCTGTCTCCTGTGGCCTCGGTGCGAATACCTGCCTGTAGCTCCTGTTGATCACCTCCTCACTTTCCCTAGCAAGCCGAAGGTCATCCAGCTGTAACTACAGTCTCCTAACTCAGTCTCTAAGGAGCTGCAGCTCAGTGCACCTGGCGCAGCTGTGGCCATCAGGGAGGCTGGAAGTCTCCTGAATATCCCACCTCTGGCACCCAGAGCAGAAAATCAGCCTTGCGGTCATACCCACTATTAAGCGATATGAAAGTAGCTTACCTCCTTACCTCATCCAGGCCCGTCCTTGCTGAAGCTTCAATGACCCAAACCCTGCTATTCTGTCTCACACTACCCCGATGCCTGCTCCTTCGATGACCCTCTGCTAGGCAGTGTCTCCCTTTTATCCTGGAACCTTCTCAGCAGCCTTGCGTGATGATGAGCTACTGCATCTGCACACTTCTCCCAACCAAATCTCCCACTGAAACTCCTTGCTTTTCAAATCTTCTCAGCCGCCTTGCGTGATAACAATCTACTGCGTCTATGCACTTCTCCCAAACACACTCCTCCATAAGGACTGGAGATGTTTCTCAATGATATCAATAAACAAGTCTGTAAGCAAATTCCCTCTGTATTTATTTTTGGTTCTTAGTTACAAAATCTAGTGAAAGGTACATGACATAGAAGATAGTAACTCAAGTAACCATGTATTGGTTTGCAGACAATATGTTGAACCTTGAAGTGGATGGGCCTACACTTTTTTAGGTATAGTTCTGTACCTAATAAATTGGCCATTGAGCGTAGTTTAACATGTTATGCACGTGCCTTTATTTCTCCAGTTTAATGTAGGGTCATTAACTGCTCTGTATAATCATGTAGTTCAGAAAAATTGCTTTAAGCTTCTGTTTAAGTAATATTTTAATTATCCAAACCCCCCCCCATTCTGTTCTGTGCTCTTCTAAAGAATCTCAAACAAGTTGAAAGAAAGCTAACTCATCCACTTACCCCTTAGTAATAATGATCAGAGGCACAGAGAGTCTGTTTTTATCAACAAGAAACCTTTATTGTCTTAAATAAAAAAAATGTGGGTTTGAAAACTAACAACCTGTGTGCACATCCACTAGAATTCCTTGACCCTCCACGAACAGTCAATGAAGAGAAAAGGATTACCCCGAAAAGGAGTCTATGCCAACTAGGCATTCCCCATGGTTCCAATCTCCAGTCTCCTCATCTGTAATGGTTATTCTCTGGTTGCTGGAGAGTTATCACTGCTATGTATTTGGAGCTCCTGATCCTTCTCGTTGAACTGCTGGATCTCCATCCCATTGGCTCATGGTCACCTTCTTACTGACTCTGGTCCATCCCTAGAACCAAAATTGTCCTATGCTTTCTGCAACCACCACCTCCCCCACCCCCCAGAATCATGCCTTTGTTCCTTTCAAACCAGTCAGACAGATGACCCAGACAATGAGTCTAACAAGATTACAGATTGCTTCTCCAGTGAGTCTGCCACTTTATATTATAAATAACTGCTCAACTGAGAATGGCCTCAGGTCCAGCTGAAGCTCCTTGTGTCCACATTCAATTGCTCTGATTACATTATCCCAGAGTAGACTATTGATTTGTCTACTTTCACTGTCCTTATCTAAATTCATTCAAATCCATTGTATAAACAAGAGAAAATCTGCAGATGCTGGAAACCCAAGTAACACTCACAAAATACTGGAGGAACATTTGTAGACTGTAATTCTTTTATCTTCTTCCATTGTCCTTGATTCATCCAAATCCACTGATTTATAGATTAGTTCTTTCTGGCCAGCACATTCATTTTGTACCCTGCTGTATTTAACAATTACAGATAATCAGCAATTCTCTCAATTCCAGCATTTAAACTTCTGTTCTTTCTGACGATAATTCACATAATATTTATCTTCTGTTTATGGATCCTCTAGACTTACATTTTGTTATTGACCACTCATTGGGTTCCACTCTTATTCACTGGGTTTCCTCCATCATTTCTTCTCTCCTGAGTTCAACCTAATTACAGATCTTTCATTTTGTTCTTTCTTTCTCTTCTTGTCTCTCTCAGTATCTTTCCCCAAAATGCTGCCTGGTCTAATTGTTTCCAGAACTTTCTTTTGACCCTCATTTTCTTCACAATCCCATTTGTTTTAAAGTAAGTGCAGCTCTTGTGTCTACTGCATCAAATTCCAATGCTTGTCAGTTTCCTGAATTTGCACTCCATAAACATTCCTCATTTGAAATTTTACTCTACATTACTAAATGTAATCCTCTGAACATGGGATCTCTCACAGTAAATCTTTGTTGTCTTGTCATTCAGTATGCCTCTGACCAACATAACCCTGGTCATATGGCACCTAGAATTGAAAAATAAAGTACTCTAACTTACTTCCATTGTCTTGTATTGTCATAAATAAGTATCCAAAAATCTATAATAATTGGTTTTAGTAATTTTTGTTTCACTGTTATTTCTAGTTTGATGCATTAAAAATATACATTGATTTACCTTGCAAAAATTAAAAATGGATGACCTTACATTAAATTCTATATGCTCCACCTTCCCCGTTTAACCACCATCAATCCAGAAGTCAGCAACTGACCATCAGGCACATGCCAAAAGGGATAGCAAAGTAATTAATTTTAATATTTTTATTGCAGTCATGCATTTGCTAAACCAGGAACTGTTACTATCGTAGCAAAACCAGATTCAAATGTTGAAATCAGTCAGGAAAGAGGGATTACCACCAAAGATGTTTATAAAATCAAGACGCTGTATAACTGTGGGATGTTTGACATTTACAATATAGCTTTTATATTTACTTTGTGGCTTTTCAAACTTATGAAACACCAACATAAGCTACGATAATAATTTACAAGATTGTTTGCAAAGGAAGAGTAAATTTCAAGGTAGACCTGTAAGGTAGACATTGCAATGTGCATATATATGGAAGCAAAAGTTGTGCGATCTTAACAAAATCTGAAAAATTATTTAATGTAGCAAAAAGGAATTGGAAAAAATTCTGGAAGTAGATTTCATCTTTCTGCTGCCTTTGTATGTCTTGGTCATAGAATTCATAGGTCTGGAAATGAGAGTATAATATCTCAAATTAGAACAGGTGTTTGTAGTGACAGTGCAGCTGAGGATAGAGGGAAAACTGAAGCTGCTGAAAGTGATCCAAATGATTGTACTGTACTTAGGTGTTTGGGGAAAAGGAGCAGATATGGTTAGGAGGAATCCAGTATCTTTTGCCAAACCAGGAGCAGCGGTGTTAAGAGGAAGCAGCACAAAGAGGTATAGGTTGTAAAGGGACGAATGAAAAGAACTTTTCGACCATGGTTGACAAATGGGATTGAAAGGCAAGAAAAATCAGTGTAGTACAGAATTGTAAACCAACACATATCTCCAAACGATATAAGGAGATATCAGAGCAGATGCAGCAGAGAAACAGAAATCCAAAAAGAGTAAAAGGGAAATACAGGGGTCCAATATCCTTGCAGGGAGGTTTGTTAGTGTTATTGGGGAGAGGGTAAACTAGATTTGCAGAGGAATGGGAAACAGAGTGCCAGAGCGGGGGTGAAAATAAATGATGTTAAAAGTTCATGCAAAGTCACCAATAGAAGGGTTGCGTTTGGTGGTAATAATCTTCTGAGGTGTGTCTATTTCAACGCAAGGAGTATTGTGGGGAAGGCAGATGAGCTGAGGGCATGGATTGACACATGGAATATTGTAGCCATTAGCGAAATTTGGCTACAGGAGGTGCAGGACTGGCAGCTTAATGTTCCAGGGTTCAGATGTTTCAGACGTGATAGAGGCAGAGGGATGGAGGGTGGGGGGTGGCATTGCCAGTCAGGGAAAATGTTACAGCAGTGCTCAGGCAGGACAGATTAGAGGGCTTTTCTAACAAGACCATGTGGGTGATGCTGAGAAACAGGAAAGGTATGGCCACATTAATGGGGTTGTATTATAGACACCCAATAGTCAGTGAGAATTGGAGGAGCAAATCTGCAGAGAGATGGCAGACAACTGCAGGAAACATAAAGTTGTGATAGTAGAGGATTTTAATTTTCCACATGTAAAGGGGGTTTCTTCTTTTTCTTTGTTACTGTGTATGTTAATCAAAATGGCTTCTTTGTTTTGTTAAAAGTAGGAATGCTTCTTTGTTGCGAGAGAGTGCTGGAAGCTTGTTTGGGTTAAAATTTACTGATAACGAGAATTGTATTCCTTTGTAAACCAATTGGGGTTAATGTTGTTCTTTCTTCTGAGTCTGTAAGCTATTGTTGGTGGGCTTTTGGGGAGATCGGCACGGGGGATGAGAGAGAGAGGACGCGTTGCTGTAAACCGGGCGAGGAATGGACCCCAAGCAGGGGTCCAAGGCCAGGAGGTACCCCAAGGAGAGGAGATGAAGCTAGATGTGCTTGGTTGACCATTTCGGGTGGTCCTGAGCTGCGAGTCGAGGAGTTCGGAGGGGATCGAATGGTGGCCAGAAGACTTCAGTAATTGAGCTCCAACGGTTGTGCACGAAGTGGTTTGGACTTTGATAAGTTTGGCACCTTTTCTGTATTTTCTTATCCTTCATATATACTGTATCGTTATTAATCACTTAGTTATAGTAACCTTTATAAATTGTACTCATTTAATCGCATATGGTGTACTGTCTGTTTTTGGGCCAGGCGGGGACATCACACAGATCCACACCAGCTGATTACCCAGTTTGGCGGGGCCGAAGGCTGCTCCCCCTAGACGAGAATGAGCTGAGCGAGCCTGAGGCAACCCGGGGGAGTGCACACCTATTGATTGGGACTCCCATACTGTTAAAGGTCTAGACGGGTTAGAGTTTTTAAAATGTGTTCAGGAAGTTTTCTAAATCGATCTATAGAGGTACCAGCTAGAGAGGATGCAATATTAGATCTCCTATTAGGAAACAAGTTTGGACAGGTGACGGAAGTGTGTATAGGGGAACACTTTGGTTCCAGTGATCACAACACCATTAGTTTCAACTTGATCATGGATAAAGATAGATCTAGTCCTCAGGTTGAGGTTCTAAACTGGAAGAAGGCCAAATTTGAAGAAATGAGAAGGCATCTAAAAAGTGTGGGTTGGGAAAGGTTGTTCTCTGGCAAGGATGTGATTGATAAGTGGGAGGCCTTCAAAGGAGAAATTTTGAGAGTGCAGAGTTGTATGTTCCTGTCAGGATTAAAGGCAAAATGAATAAGAATAAGGAACCTTAGTTCTCTAGGGATATTGGAACTCTGATAAAGAAGAAGAGAGAGATGTATGACATGTATAGGAAACAGGGAGCAAATAAGGTACTTGAGGAGTATAAAAAGTGCAAAAAAATACTTAAGAAATAAATCAGGAGGGCTAAAAGAAGACATGAGGCTGCTTTGGCAGTCAAGGTGAAGGATAATCCAAAGAGCTTCTAGAGGTATATTAAGAGCAAAAGGATAAAATTGGTCCTCTTGAAGATCAGAGTGGTCGGCTATGTACGGAACCAAAAGAAATTGGGGAGATCTTAAATGGGTTTTTTGTGTCTGTATTTACTAAGGAAACTGGCATGGAGTCAATGGAAATAAGGCAAACAAGTTGTGAGGTCATGGAACCTATACACATTGAAGAAGAGGAGGTGCTTGCTATCTTGAGGCAAATCAGAGTAGATAAATCCCCAGGACCTGACAGAGTATTCCCTTGGACCTTGAAGGAGACTAGTGTTGAAATTGCGTGGGCCCAGGCAGTTATATTTAAAATGTCGGTATCTACGTGTGAGGTGCTGGAAGATTGGCGGATAGCTCATGTTGTTCCGTTGTTTAAAAAAGGCTCTAAAAGTAATCCAGGAAATTATAGGCCGGTAAATTTGGTGTCAGTAGAATGCAAATTAATGGAAGGAGTACTGAGAGATAGGATCTACAAGTATTTGGATAGGCAGGGACTTATTAGGGAGAGTTAATATGGCTCTTAATATGGCTTTTTGCATGGCAGGTCATGTTTAACAAATCTATTAGAGTTTTTTGAGGAGGTTACCAGGAAAGTGGATGAAGGGAAGGCAGTGGACTTCAGTAAGGCCTTTGACAAAGTCCTGCATGGGAGGTTGGTTAGGAAGATTCAGTCGTTAGGTATACATGGTGAGATAATAAATTGGATTAGACATTGGCTCAATGGGAGAAGCCAGAGAGTGGTAGTGGAGGATTGCTTCTCTGAGTGGAGGCCTGTGACTAGTGGTGTGACACAGGGATCAGTGCTGGGTCCATTGTTATTTGTCATCTATATCAATGATCTGGATGATGATGTGGTAAATTGGATCAGCAAATTTGCTGATGATAAAAAGATTGAAGGTGTAGTGGACAGAGGAAGGTTTTCAAAGCTTGCAGAGGAATTTGGACCAGCTGGAAAAATGGGCTGAAAAATGGCAGATGGAGTTTAATACAAACAAGTGTGAGGTATTGCACTTTTGGAAGGACAAACCAAGGTAGAACATACAAGGTAAATGGTAGGGTACGGAGGAGTGCAGTAGAACAGAGAGATCTGGGAATACAGATATATAATTCCCTAAAAGTGGCATCACAGGTAGATAGGGTTGTAAAGAGAGCTTCTGGTACATTGGCCTTTATAAATCAAAGTATTGAGTATAAGAGTTGGAATGTTATGGTGAGGTTGTATCAGGCATTGGTGAGGCCGAATTTGGAGTATTGTGTGCAGTTTTGGTCACCGAATTACAGCAAGGATATTAGTAAGGTTGAAAGGGTGCAGAGAAGGTTTACAAGGATGTTGCTGGGACTTGAGAAACTGACTGTTTCAGGCTCATCTCAGAAAGGAAGTACTGATATTGGAGAAGGCCCAGAAGATGTTCGCGAGAATCATCCTGACAATGAAAAGGTTAACAAACAAGGAGTGTTTCAGGGCTCTGGACATGTACTCCCTAGAGTTTAGAAGAATGAGGGTGTTTCTCATTGAAAGCCATCAAATATTGAAAGGCTTAGGTGGAGTGGACATGGAGAGGATGTTTCCTATAGTGGGGAAGTCGAGGACAAAGGGGCACAGCCCAGAATACAAGGACATCCTTTTAGAAAAGAGGTAAGGAGGAATTTCTTTAGCCTGAAGATGGTGGAGTTCATTGTCACAGATGCTGAGGAGGCCAAGTTATTGGGTATATTTAAAACAAAAGTTTATAGATCCTTCATCAATAAGGTGATCAAAGGTGAGGTTATGAGGAGAAGGCAGGATAATGGGGTTGAGCAGGAAAATAAATTGAACATGACCAAATGGCAAAGCAGACTGGATGGATCAAATGGCCTAATCTACTCCTATGTCTTATGTCCTCGATTTTCTTAATATCTAAATATCTATGATCTCTAGCTAGCTATGATCTCCAACAAGTTTGCATCCACAGCTGTGCCTCTACTTTCTTAGAAGATTGTGCAGATTTGGCATGTCTTTAAAACCTTGACAAATTTCTGTAGATGCAGTGTATCCTGGCTATTTGCATCACAGCCTGGTATGAAAATATCTGTGCCCAAGAACAAAAAAGACTGCAAAAATTAGTGGATACAGCCTAGTCCATCACAGAAAAAGTCCTGCCTACCACTAGGCACACCTACAAGGAGCGCTGCCACAGGAAAGCAGCAGTATCCATCATTAATGACCCCCACCATCCAGGCCATGCCCTCTTCTCGCTGCTACATTAGGAAGGAGGTACAGATGCCTTTGGTCCCACACCACCAGGATCAGGAACAGTTATTACCCTTCAATTATCAGGCTCCTGATCCAGCATGGATAAATTCACTCTCTTCAAGACTTCCACAATCTATGGACTCACTTTTACAGACTTTACAACTCATGTTCTCAGTATTATTTATTTATTATTATTTGTAGGATCTTTTCTGTATTTGCAGTTCGTCTTCTTTTCCATGTTATTTATCAGTTCTCTTGTGTGTAGTCTTTCATTGATTTTGTTCATATTTCTTTGTACTTCTATGAATGTCTGTAAGAAAATGAATATCAAAGTAGCAGATGGTGAGATATACATGCTTTGAGAATAAATTTACTTTGAATTTTAAATTTCAAATGCAATTTTTCAGCCCATTTTTCAAGCATTTCTGATTCCTTGCTATCCACCGTTCTCCCAATCTTAGTGTCATCCGTAAATTTGCTGATCCACTTTATCATCCAGATCGTTGATATAGTTGACAAACAACAATAGACATAACACTGACCTCTATGCCACCCACCACCACTAGTCACAGGCCTCCAGTCACAGAAGCAACCATCTATTACACTATCTTTACACTATATGGTGGCATGATAGACATGTTTAAAATTATGGAAGGATAGATCTGTGTGGAAGCAGTCTGTTTCCAGTAGATGGATGGTGAAGAAAGAGTGGCTATGATGCAGGCAGAAGGTACTAATTCTCACACAGGTTAATGAGAATTTGAATAGGCTAATAAATATTTAAATTAGAATGAATAATCCAGAGCCAGAAAGATGATATGTGGATTATTATTATTAGTAATTTAAGACCAATGTACAATGTTGAGGAGGATGGCCTGCATATCCTTTTGATGTATCTCTTTCCTGTCAGTAACACTTATTCACTATTTTTTTAAGAAGGCAAAATGCTTCTTTGCTGTAAGGCTGAAATAAAAGCATGAAATACTGGAAATGATAGATCAGACAGCATCCCTGGATACAGAAACATAGTTAACGTTTCAAATTAATGGCATTTGTTTGGAGTGTCATTAGCTGGCCTGAGGCCTTCTGAATCGGCTGCAATGACGCCTGCCATTGTAAGCTTCAGTTCTGAATGCTGTTTGCTTGCTTTATTGTTTGCAGGATCTGTTTCGTTTTCTCTCTCCATGTAGTAGGTGTTTGATGGTCCTCTTTTGTTTTTAATGGGTTCTATTGAGGTTCTTTCTTTCATGGCTACCTGTTAAGGAGACAATCTCAAGGTTGTATAAAGTATACATACTTTGATAATAAATGTACTTTGAATTTTGAATCCCTTTCTTTGTAAGTTTGTCTCTCTCGAGTTTCTCAATTTATCCCCTGCTTCTTTCCACTATCTTTCCTTGCAGTTTTCCTTCTCTTTGGCGGCTTCAATGTATTGATATCAGTCATCTTGGTAAATGTCTAGATCTACACCTAAAAGATAACTCATTGTTGTCAAGTTCTTTACAACACACTGAAGCGATATGGAAGATGCTCTACACACACACACACACACACACACACACACACACACACACACACACACACACATGCAATATATAAATTATATATATATGTATCTATAAAAAGTAGTCACCCCCACCCTCTTGGAAGTTTTCATATTTTATTGTTTTAGAAAATTGATTCACAGTGGATTTAACTTGGCTTTTTTGACACTGATCAACAGCAAAGACCATTTTGTATCAGAATGAAAACAAATTTCTACAAAATGTTCTACATTTAATACAATTATTAAATACAAAATAATTGATGGCATAATTACTCACCCCTTTCATTTCAGTATTTAGTAGATGCACCTTTGGCAGCAATTACAACCTTGGGTCTGTGTGGAGAGGTCCTTAGCAGCTTTGCACATCTAGAGACTGCAATTTTTCCCAATTCTTCTTCACAAAACTGCTTAAGCTCTATCAGGTTGCATGGGGATCATGAATGAACAGCCCATTTCAAGTCCAAACACAAATTCTCAATTGGATTGAGGTCTGGACTCTGACCTGGCTTTACATTAGGAGTGGTGTGTTTTTGATAATGTGAAGTGTTTGGCTTATACCAAATGTAATATTTAGTCTGATGTCCAAAAAACTCAGTTTTGGTTTCATCAGATCATAGAACCTTCTTCCAGCTGACTTCAGAGTCTCCCACATGCCTTCTGGCAAACTGTAGCTGAGATTTCATGTGAATTTCTTATCATCAGTGGCTTTCTCCTTGCCATTGAAGCATCCCCTCAGCATGATGCTGCCACCACAGTAGGGATGGTGTGTTTTCGATATGCAGTTCTTCTCTCTTATAAGAATCACCCCTCGTAATGATGATCAGTGAGGCACCGTGAATCTGTATTTAGCAACATATATTGCTCTAAAAACCATGTAGGCTCACAAGCTGACTACCCGTGTGCACCCCACTAGAATCCCTGACCCTCCATGAATAGTCAGTGAAGAGAAAAGGTATTACCTGGGAAAGGAGCCTACACTGGCCAGGCGTTCCTTGTGGGCCTCCTTATCTGAGATGGTTGGTCTCTGGTTGCTGGAGAGTTATCTCCCTTGTGTATTGGGAGCTCCTGACTCTTATAGAGCTCCTCACCAGTGGATCTCCATCTTACTGGCTCAACGTCACATAACCTACCTGAGTCACCTTCTTCCTGTAGTCCAACATTGTTTCATGGTTCTGCCCACCCTAGCCTTGTCTTCAACTCTGACTAGTCCAAATCAGTTAATTGAGGCAACCCAGACAGAGTCTAACGAGATTATTGATTGCTTCTTTGGTAGGTCTGGCATCTTACATAATAAATAGCTACTTGTCTGAGAATGGGCTCAGGTTTAGCAGGTCGTTACCTGAAGTTCCTTGTGTCCACATTCAGGCTACATCCACACTAGACCGGATAATTTTGAAAATGCCGGTTTCGCGTAAAAACGATAAGCATCCACACTATGCATTTTAAAAAAATATCTCTGTCCATATTAAAACGGATATTTCTACGAATCTCCTCTTACTGCGCATGCACAGGACACATCTACCGAAAACAAGAGATACGTTTGGTGTCGAATCTCGCTGTGAAAGTGCGTGCTTGTTCAGTTACAGACGAGAAAAACTTAAGCAACAGACAGCTGTTGGCTCTCGCGCAGGAGGACTTAAAAGTAAAAAAAACAAATACTGGAGCGTACAGAGACAACCGACAGGGAGTTCACAGGCAGTATGACCCGGTTGACGACGAACACCGAAAAAATGACTAACTCTGTTGCATTAATAAATTCTCTTGTTAAATGTATAAAACATGTCTGAATCAGTATTATCTTGTATTTCCATACAATGTTACATTAGGGTGCTACACATCTATTGTCAAAAAAGTACTTGCATAAATAGGTAAACCACCTTCATACGAGCAAGGACAGAAAACAGGGCAAAGTGAGTATACTTATCTATTCAGTGAGTTATGGGTCAAAGTATTTGGTGAGTACATTTCTAACTCTTCTGGCTTCAGACTCGTTGTCGTCTGTTCTGAAATTGTTAGGTTGCGTTCAAGAAAACAATGAAATGGTGCACTCCCATCACCATCTGTTCTGGCACGTCATGACAGTGTTTTTAAATTTCTCCGGTTACCCCGTCCACACTGCTCTGGCCAAGTGGCGTTTTCAAAATTATGCACTCTGGAGAGCGTTTCTGAACATCTCCATTTTCAAGGGACGAAAACGCCATTTTAGTGTGGATGGAGGGGAAAAACGAAGAGAAAAAGCTTCGGTGACGGATTTACCTGGTGTAGTGTGGATAAAGCCTAGGTTGCTCTGATTAGATTATCCCAGAGCAAGAGTCAGTTCAGAGTCCACAGAACGGGTGGGGGGGGGGGGGGCGGGGAGCAGAACAAAGACAACTGTATTGTCTGCTTCCCCTGTCCTTCATTCATCAATTCATCAAATCCACTAATTTGAAAATATAATAACAATTTAATATTTGAAAAGATATAAGAACAGTTTAAGCAAAAAAATAAATTAAAATAATGGCGGTGCTCCCATGTCTTGTACTACAGAGCTAGATGTAATTATTTTGATATAATATTAACTGGCGTAATTTTCTATTCTAGATACATCTTGTGAATGATCCTAGCTAAGACATTTGTAATATGCTGTGTAATGTATGTTTGCAATATGTGGTATCAAAACTGTCCTTTTGAAATTTAATTTTTCCAGAAATGTGTTCAAACATGTTTGTAGACAAATCTGGAAATTTCACTTCCCCGAATTTCCCACTGAACTATCCTAACAATGCTGACTGCAAATGGATAATTAGATCACCACATCATAATAAGGTATGTAACAACTCAACAGGAATGAAAACAAGATTCAATGATGCAGGCCAAAGTCGCTTTATTTTTAATTAATTGTAAGCCTAAATAAATATTCACCAACATCTGAAAGGTATTTTCTGCTAATTTATTTCTCTTTGTCACAATGACTACAAACAGTATTAGGAAGGTTTGGTAAAATTGTCCCATCTGGACTTGGTAGCATCAAGAATTTAAGCAATATATTTCACAATTTATTTTATGATCATGAAATTTAACCTACAAACCCAACATGAACCACAATTATAATTAACGGAATCATTTATGTACCATAATTCACCCATTCCGTATTTTATTGATTTTCACTTACAAGGTCATTTGGGCAGAAAGGTCCTCACTTAATATGAGGAAAGCCTTAAAGTGATGTGATTGAATGTAAGTAGAACAACATCTCTGTGCTTGAACAGCAGAGCTGTGATAGTATTAGCATGTTAGGAGCAAGTGCAGAATTAACCTTGAAATGTGATATAACTGCAGTAGTTCAAGACTTTCTCGGGGCATTTAGGGATGGGCAATAAATGATGGATCAGCTTATTTAACCCATATCCTTTGAATGAATTAAAAAGAAATTAAGATAAATCAGCATAGGGCTTGTATGCATGTTAAAAAGCAAATCAGCATTCTAAAGCTTGACCTTTAGCCTAAAGACACAACGGCCTCTCTACTTGACATTAAACGGTGGCTGAGAATACAGGATTCAGCTGAAGATTTGTGTTGTAATTTCAGAATTAGTTATACTTTGAACTAAGTACAATACACCATGCAGCTGCTCAGTACTCTAGATAATTGTTCAGGTTGCTCAAAATAATGATTAGCCTAGCCAGCAAATTACTGTCCTATAAGTCTATATTCAATTGTCACCAATATGTCAGTAGGAGGATTATTATGTGCTACTTATTGACCAAAATTTCCCCAGTGTTGTTTAGTTTGGTTCTTGTCAGGATCACACAGCTCCAGTCTTTATTACAACTTTGTTAAAATGAATGATATTCTAGCGGTAAGAATGACATTCTTGAGATTGAGTCAAAATTTGACCTTGTATGGCAATATGGGACATAAGTACATTTGAAACCAGTAGAAATCAAATCAAGAGCTCTGAACAATCATCTCCATCCAAGGAATAGTTCTTCAGGATTGTGCCATATAATGAAACACATTCAGTTATTTTATCAATAACTTTCCCTCCATCACAGGATCAGAAGCTGGAACATTCTGTGGTTGCTCAATATTTATTTTTCTCATAGTTCCACAGATAATAAAACCATTGATCTTGCATCTGGATTACATTCAGGGATAAGTAACAAGTAAACTATATGTAATTTTATTGTTAGGGAAAGACCATCTTCAACAAAAAAATCTTAAACATTTTCCCTTGACATTCAACAATATTATCATCATCATATCTGTGCTCATTGGGAAAGTATACATTTAATGTCAGGATCTTTAACAACACTTATATACAAAGGGATCTTGGGGTTCAAGTCCTTAGCTCCCTGACAGTGGCCATGCAGGTAGTTATGATGGTAAAGAAAATATTTTGCATACTTGCCTTCATGATTGGGACATTGAGTATAACAGTGAGACAGTCATGATGCAGCTATATAAATATAGTTTAGGCTACACTTGCAGTATTATGTGCATTTCTGGCTGGCCCATTACAGGAGGGAAGTAGCCACTTTGGAAAGGTTAAATTGGATGCTGCCTGGATTAAAGGGCATGAGCAATAAGAAGAGGTTAGACAAACTTGGGTTGTTTGTCTGGAAATTAAAAGGTTGAGGAGATAACGGATAGCTTCATAAAATCATGAGAGGTGTAGATAGGATGGACAGTCAGAATTTTTTCACAGGGTAGAAATATTACACTCTGGAGGATATGTATTTAAGGTAAGACAAGGAAAGTATGAAGGAAATGTGTGGGGCAATTTTGTTTATTCAAGAGAGTGTAGGTGCCTGGAACAGGCTGCAAGGAGAAGAAGTGATGTCAGATTATGATACTATTGTGCAAGATGCTTTTAAGCATACATCTGATTTGCAGGGAATGGAGAGATATGGATCATGTGCAGGCAGAAGAGATTTAATTTAATTGGGATAGTGTTTGGTACAGACATCATGGGCCTCTTTCTCTACCGTACTGTTCCATTGTCTTGGGATACTGTGTCACATTGCCTAGAAACTTATGAAGACCAGGTACCAATGTGTGGCTGTAGGACCTGTTAGAGGCCAGGTATTCAACAGTGAATTACTCACCTCCTATCTTCCCAAACAATCTTCCCATCTATAACATAAAATCAAGGTGTATGCCACTTGGTGGCTGCTCCAACAGCACTGACAATCACCTTGTAGCACCAAGAGAGCCATCTGAGACATTCTCTCTATCTTCCAACAGCACTCTGTTATATTATCAGCCATCTTAAAAATGCATTGCGACAATTCAACAAGGTTTCCTCCACAGAATCTCTCCAACTTGTACTCTACTGCTGAAAAGGACAAGGGTGCCCAGTCTTGAAAATACGTTCCATTAATATGAAGTCTAAAACTCTCTACCCTACAGCACTATGGCATCCCTGGCTCAGAAAGGTATATAACAATAAGCTTTTCATAAGCATTAGTTGTTTGCTTTGCCAATGACAATAATAAATTTTAAACAAAACCTGCCTTATGTATTACAAAAACGATGTACTGTATATGCTTCTGAGAATTATGCCTAACTTTCAGTTATGACCTCCTTTGTTGGTTTGGCTTAAGAGAATGCACTTTTTTAAAATTTAGATCCTCTTGGAATTCCTTGAATTTGCAGTACAAGAATTTGCTGCTTGCCTTGGTGATCATTTGACAGTTTACGATGGTCCAGATTTGCTTTCAAAACTCCTTGTACGACCAGCTTGTGGTGCAGAAAGTCCAGCTGTAATGTCAACACGAAACAAGTTACTTATTACATTTACCTCAACCTGGAGATTACCAGCACGTGGTTTCAGTGCAAAATACAAATTTGGTAATGTTATTAAATTTGTGTTCTCAATTTAAAACTCAGTTGCCTATCTCTATCAATGGTAATGTTATTTTACACTATTCTTTCTTCTAGTTGAATGTGGGTATACGGCGACAAGCAGAAATGGAGATATTGCACGTAAAGCTAGCCACTCCAGAGACACTGTTACTGGGTCCTGCTCAGCAAAATGAAGCTTAAGGTCTGAAAGTAACTTTTGAAAAATTGATATCAAAGAATTCTACACATTCTTAAATATCACTATAGAGAAGTGGTATAATTTTACTTCACAGCATATTTCTGGAAGGAACTGATTCTGGGAAATTGATGTTATTGAACCAAAACAGAATTAATAGAGTGGTCTTCTGCATGTGGGTTCTGACCTATATAATAATACATACCTTTCATTGCTTGCTTAAGGCAGGTCCTCTCAGTAACTACAAAATTTAGCAGGCTAAGGTGGCAGACAATAGGAAATAGTGAATTCCTTGGGTTTTGCATTCTCTGTTTAAACTACCCATTTGCTTGGTTTCAAAAAGTACTCAAGAAATTTGGTGCTTTCGGACAAATGGAACGTTTGATTCTGCATCTGTGGAGGGGTAATCATAGAATTATTTTGTACTTATCATATCCATTTATTGGAGTTGTCTATATTCATGATGGGCATGAACCTGACTATATGCACTACATCAGTCATTTTGCATATTATTTAAATGTAAGTACTGTCAATGGTTCAATATTGCTGTTATGTTATCATACGCAAGTTAACTTTTTAAACATTTTAGAAATAACATGTGTCATCAATATTAAGAAGGCCATATTCATTACTTTAGGGACTAACACAACTGCATAGTAAGGATTACATCACACAAATATGTATACACACATTCTACTGTGGGATGTTGAACCCTGCCTTGATATCCCACATATTCACCATCCATCTCTGTCTTTAGAACTCACACATACTTTAGTCCAGAGACTTTCATTATTCCAATGTGTTCCACAACTGCTTGTTACTCTACAACTGCTTTAACCTGGATAGCCATTTCTTCTTTAATTCACATCCTTCCTACCTCTCACCTCTGGAACTCTCCCCACCAGCCTGCCTACTTCAGATCCTGTTCTGAACCATCCTTACTATATCTTAGTCTGGACCTAGCTCCTTCTTTAATCTTTCCTCCTTCCATCCACATTGCCATTCCTGCCTCCCAAAATCTCCCTTCGCTCTCAGAAACACCCTCCCCTCCCCTCACTCCCAGTGCTTACCTTGTCTCCACTCACTTTAGACTTCTGACACAAATCATGGACAATTCCTCTCTCCCCACAGATGTTATTCAACACTCTTAAGTTCTTTGAACAGATTGTATGTTGCTCCAGGTTCCAGTATCAATAGATACCTGTGTCTCCCCTCACTCCCCCACCCCATACCCCTTTCAGCTAATCACCCTGACCCTCCCCTTCTGCTCCTTCTTTTGCCTCTTCTCATTCCCAGTACCTCCCCTTTGCATCCTTCAGAAGCAAAGAAAATGTGTGGAATTACTGCACTTTTGCAAAGGAGAATTGCATTTTATGCAGAAATATAAAGGCTTGCATTCTTCTCCATGATTATCTTAAATATATTTATAGTAAGACAATGCAAAATAATAATGTTGATGCAGAAGTAGATATAGTAGCTCTCTCTCAGTTATTGGTCATGAAATTGCTAATTGTCTTTCAGGAAACCTTTTAGGCAGTGATCTAGAAATAATGTTAAGAAGTAGTTTTGTGAGTAGTAGATCATGTCTAACCAATCTTAAAATGTTTTTTGAGAAAGTTAACAGGAAAGTTGATGAAGGAGAGACTTGGATTTTGTCTGCATGGGCTTTAGCAAGGCATTTGATAAGGTCCCACATGAGAGGCTGACAAGAAGGTTCAATCATATGGCGTTCAGGATGAGGTAATAAATTGGATTCTGCATTGGCTTTGTGGGAGAAGCCAGAGTGGTGGTAGTAGATGGTTGCCTCTCCGACTGGAACCCTGTGACAAGTGGAATGTCACTAGGATCAGTTCTGGGTCCATTGTTGTTTGTCATCTGTTTCAGTGATCTAGGTGATAATGCTGTAAGCTAGAACAGCAAAGTTACAGATGATACCAAGATGCTGGGGGTGGAAGTAGCATAATATACAGCGAGGAAGGCCATCAAAGATAGCAGTGGTATCTGAAGCAGCTGAAAAAATTGCCTGAAAAAATTGCAAATGGAATTAATGCAGACAAATGTGGGGACAACCAGGGTAGGACTTATATGGTGGATGGTTAGGCACTAAAGAGTATGGTAGAACAGTGGGATCTGGGAACACAGATTCATAATTCCTTAAAAGTGGCTTAAAAAGAACATTGGGCTTCATAATCAAAGCACAGATTTTTACCTAAAAATTCAAAATCTGAAAGCTTCCGAAATTCAAAAAATTTTTGAGCGCTGATATATCGTCACAGGTAGAAAATTTCATAAGGTGCTGGGAAGGTTCCCAGGTGATGTGCAGGTCTCTGTACCACATATGTAATGAATAGATCATCATCATCATTATGTGCCGTGTCATATGACATGGGCGATCATGATCTTCTCCATGAACATGATTGTTCATGTGGTTTGCCATTGTCTTCTTCTGGTTCCACCCTTAAATTCCACCCTGCCACCTAAGATAAACAGGAGTTAATGAAAAATAGAAAACCTGCATCAAGTGAAAAATGAAGATCTCGATCATGTATCGTTAGTGTTTGAGTGAGCATCTGCCACTTCATGGTATGTTGATCATGAAATGAGCAAAGATCTATGACGATGAAGTAAAAACTGAAGGTAATTGTGAATATTCAGCAGGGTGGTTACAGAAATTTAAGAAAAGATGCAGCATTAAAGTACCTGCTGATCACAAAGCAGCAAGGCAATTCATTGATAAGTTTGCCAAGATCATAGCTGATGAAAATCTAGCGTGCTGCATGATGCACCATCAATAACTCTCGGAGACGTGAGGCGAGATATAGGCTTTTATAGGCTGGAAGAAAGAACAAGCAGCAAGTGACCACCACACAACATCCTGGAGACTGAGACCGGGGCTGTGTCTCCAATTACCTTTATACCAGGGTCCGTGGTCCGTGGGAGGAGCCACAGGAGCAGTCAGCGGGGGGGGGGGGGGGGGGGCGTGTCCAGACAGGTATATGTAGTTCACCACACTGCATCAGTACTTAAGGGTAATGAACAAGTGTGAGACAAAGACTGCTTACAGTAGCACATAAGTTCAAAGTCAGAAATGATGGCAATCTCAAGCTTTCTCATTATACATGTCAAAATCCAAGATCTGAAACACTCTGGCCCCAAGCACTTTGGACATCAGCCCTGATGGAGTACTGGAGTTGGAGTGTTATGTTGAAATTCTATAAAACGTTGGTGAGGCCTGATTTGGAGTATTTTAGAATATCAGAAAGTTTTTGACAAGGATAGGCCATTCAGCTCAACAAAGCTTACCAAGTTCCTATTTGCATAGTGTGCTAAAATAAATACCGAGTTTAGATTAGAAAGTCTCTAAAGTACTACTCTCAATTACACAACTAGGTAGTTTGTTCCATATATCCACAACTCACTGTGTAAAGTAATGCTTCCTGATGTTAGTCTGAAATCTCCCCGTAACCAGTCTCCACCTATATCCCCGTGTCCTTGATGATGGATTCGTTTTGAAGTAGCAGTTGGCGTCCACTTTACTTATACCCTGAATGAGTTTGAACACTTCTATCATGTCTCCTCACATTCTCCTCTCATTCAGTCTTTCTTCTTAGTGCATACCCTGCAGACCTGGAGTCTACTCACCCTTCTCTGGGCTCTCTCCAGTGCCTTCACATCCCTCTCACAATATGGAGACCAAAACTGTACACAGTACTCACGGTGTGGTCTCACAAGCACATTATACAGCTTAAGGAGAACGTCTCTAGACTTCAACTCCACTGAGCACATTATGGAGCCCAACATTCTGTTAGCCTTCCTACTCGCTTCTGTGCATTGCCTAGATCTGATAGCGATGAGTCTACAAGGATGCCCAAATGCTTCTCATACAGAGCACTTTCTAGCCCAAGACCCCCCACATTGTATATTTACATTAAATATTTCTACTTCCTACATGTAATATATTTCTTCTGACATTTATCCGCCCACTTCTGGATGTTGTTTAGATACAATTGTATTGATTCTGCTGCCTTAATTATCAGCCCGTACCCCTAACTTTAGTTTATTTGATATGTGATTGTCCAAATTATTAATGTAAAATTAAAAACAGCAGTGGCCCCAAAACTGATCCCTGCAGAACCCCACTTTTAACATCTAAGTGTGAAAATGATCCTTTCACCATAACTCGTTTTCTCTTTTTGAGCTAATTCTGCCCCCATTCACGCACCTTACACCGAATCCTTCCCTCTTGTAATATGACTTTTAACATCTGGTGGAGTACCTTGTTAAAACCCTTCTGAAAGTCCAAGTAAATGATATCAACTGCTCTATTGTTATCATAAATGTTAGTTGCCTCTTCATAGAACTCCAGCATATTAGTAAAACACCATTTCCCCTTTCTGAACCCAGCTGGCTTTCTGCTAACGTGCCTGTTCTTATCAACTTCTTTTCCATCTCATTCTTTATTATTGTTTCTATTACCTTTCCTGCGATACACATTAAGCTTACTGGTCTTTAGTTATCAGGGTCAGTGTGGTCATCCTTCTTATATGCCGGGACAACATTAGCCCATTTCCAGTTCTTAGGGATTTCATCAGTCTTCACTGACTTTTGAAAAATACATGTTAGGAGTTTGTATATATAATATCAGATCTCTTTAAGTACCCCTGGATATAGGTTGGCTGGGTCTGGAGAATTATTAACTTACAGGCTTTTCATGATCTCACTTTCTAAGTCACTTAAAACAAACTTATTTTCTTTTATGCTTACTGGCATTTTGCTGACATCTTTGCAGGTGAATACTTTAGCAAAATATGAATTAAGATTATCCACTGTGTCCTTCTCTACATAATTTACCATCCCACTATTATTCCTAATATTCCTAACTTCCTCTTTTTACTTTTAAAGTTTTAAAAAACTCTCTTGGGGTCAATCTTAGCATTATCAGCAATACCTTTACCAACCTGCTTTTTGCAATCTGAATTTTCCTCTTGACTATAGCTCTCATATTTTCATTTGCCCTATGGCTAACATAATTACTATCTTTCTGTATTCCTTACATAGCTGTCTTCAATAATTTTGTATGTATGTCATTATTTATTCATGTAGTTTTTATTGCTTCTCCCAACCTTGGGTATGAACATTTCCTGCACTGCATGCATTACCTCTTTAAATCATCCCCATTGTTCCTTAACTGACTCAACATCAAGCAATTCCTTCCAGTTTACCTTCTGAAGTCTTTGCTGCATCTGCACAAAATCTTGCCTTTCTGAAATTCAATGTAATGGTTTTGGTTTTTACTAATATACTCCAAAAAAACTTTGAGACTAATAATTCTGATCAATTGTTCCTAAAGGCTCAACAACTTCTGTACTCAAAATTTTATCCTATTTGTTACAGAGTAGCAAATCTCGTCTGGCCTCCCCTCTTGTTGGTGCATTTACCTACTGAGTAAAAAAATTAATCATTTAATACCTCAATGAATTCACTTTCCTGTAATCCATCAGTCACTGGGTTCTCCCGCTCAATATTTGGGAAATTAAAGTCACCCATAACTATAACATCACCCCTCAGAACCTGCTTTTTCAATATGTTGATAGAGTTGTTTATTAAAATCACTATTAACTTGGGGGTTTACAACATACACCCAATGTTATTCCTGTATCCTTATAGCTTTCAATTCTCACCCAAATATCTTCACTAAGTCTCAATTCATCTCCTATCATAAGCAGCCTCATGTACAAATTCTCTCTTATGTAAATGGCTACTCCTCCACTTTTATCTATCTTCCCCAAGTAAAATACATCCTTTAACATCATCACTCTTTGATGTCAGCCAGGCCTCAGTTATTGCTATTACCTCATACTTATACGCACTTGCGTATAACTCCAGCTCGTTTATTTTATTCTTAATACTTCTTGCATTTACACATGCCATCCTTAGTCCAGTAGTTTTTCATGCTATTCCAAACCATTTTTATATTTTTGAAGCCTATAATCTTGCCTATAATCTATAATTTTGTCCAAATATGTTATTTTTACTAAGATGTTTAAACTGTTAAGCCTGGCCTGTTCTAAGTCTCCCCCCTCCCCATTCCCTAGTTTAAACAGATCTCAACTAACTGAAGCATACACCTGCCCAGTACATCAGTACCCCTCCAGATCAAATGTAACCTGTCCTGGTGGTACAAGTTCCATCTGCCCAAAAGGCGCCCACACCAATGTCCCATAAAGTTATGCCCCTCTAATCTATACCATGATTTAAGCCATGTATTAAATCTTTTAATCTCCTCCATTTTATCTGGACTGGTGAGTGGCACAGGCAGAACTTCTGAGGAGACCACCTTGTCAGTTCTGTTCTGAAGCTTCCCACTTAACTTTTTAAGTTTGTCTTCCAGAACTGAAGCCTGCCCTTAGCTATGTCATTTGTTCCGATGTGGACAGTGTTTACTAGATCGACCCCAGCTCTGGCCAGGAGCTTATCTACTCGTCCAGGGAGGCCACCTACTTGTGCTCCTGGTAGGCAACATACAGTACGAGACTTCTGATTCTCAACCGCCTGATAACTGAGTCCCATAATATTAATATTTCATTTTTATGGGGTTTAGGATTATGATTAGAGAGGGTCCTGTGGGGCTCCTCTGGCTTGCCTACCACCTCAGAGATTTCATCGCTAGATGTTCAAAATGGTTGGACACTTCCAACTCTGGGGTTGATGCCTCCTGACCGTGTGCACCTCCTACCCTGCACTTCCTTCCCAGGTCATGTACTTGTCTCTTTCTTTCTGGTCTGGGGTCTGAACCCATGGCTCTCTTGGGGTGCACACTATCTCCCTAAAGGACATCTGGAGCACATCTGCCAATTCTCTACAACATTGCTGGTCAGATACCTCCTCCTCAAGTTCAGCCACCTTGTTCCCGAAGTGTTGGATTGGCTGATATTTCTCACATATGAACCCTTCAAGGAGAAAGTTTCTGTGAATCCGAACATAAGGCATGATTGACATTGCAGAGGCTGCATTATTATTATTTTAGGAGGGAAGCACAACTGAGTTATTGAAGATTAAATGATTGTATTTATTTGAATTCTTAATTTATACTTCTATTCCTACTTTGCTCCGGATACACCAGATAGTGCCTGACAGGTGCTTGGACCTTCCCTGGACTTTCTAGACTTGTGCTTCCTGATTGATTCACTTTCCCCACCTGTAAACTATACTGTGAAGCAATTCTTGGTCCTGCCTTGTTCGGACTACAACAACTTCACCACCATCGAACTATCAACTCGCTTTTTCACCAAAGATACATTAAGTGTCTCTTTTACCACTAGTGCTAGTGAACTGCTTGTGCAAAGGCAAAAATACAAGCCACCCAAAGCAAGAGATAGCCTGGAAAAAAATTCCTTTGCACCCCGTAAGGCAACCAAACAAGTTAAATAAGCAGCCACATCCAAACAAGTGAACGCTCCAGAGCAAACTTCTTTGTCACACTCTCACAAACAGTGTGCACAGTAGGGCTGGAGCCCACTGCAGCAGAACCAGCACCACCCTGGTCAGTTCTGGTCACCTGCCTACAGAAAAGATATAAATAAGATTGAAAGAGTACAGAGAAATTTTACGAGGATATTGCTGGGACTTGTCGGCCTGAGTTATAGCAAGTTGAATAGCTTAGGACTCTATTCCCTGGAGCGCAGGAGAATAAGGGCAAATTTGACAGAGGTATACAAAATCATAAGGGGTATACATAGGGTGAAGGCGAGCAGGCTTTTTCCTCTGAGGTTGTATGAAACTAGAACTAGAGGCCATAGGTTAAGGGTGAAAAGTGAAATGTTTTGGGGAACAATTTCATTCAGAGGGTGGTGAGAGTATGGATCAAGCTGCCAGTGGTAGTGGTGGATGCAGGTTCAATTTCAACAGTTAAGAGGTTTGAATAAGTACATGGATGGGAGGGTATGGAGGGCTATGATCCAAGTACAGGTCAGTTGAACTAAGCAGAAATATTAGTTCTGCACTGACTGAATGGGTCGAAGGGCCTGTTTCTGTACTGTCGTACTCTGTGACTCTATGCATCTATAAAGCAGGAATACTGCGACAACTCGACCAGGTAAGCTTCACCTGTGCAAAATTAAACCAGTCAACATTTCAGGTCAAAAAATCTTTCATCACAACTGAGAAAAGGAGAAAGCAAGTTAGTCCAAGTAACAGAGAAGACAGGGAGAGCATTGTGTGTAACAAAGGAAGTGTCTGTAATAAGGTGAAATGATGGACAGCCATAGAATAAATGGCTCCTATTTCTGTGTAATGTCTTGCTAGTCATGTAAAGTCTGTCTGATGTTAGTATAGGCTGTCCTATTGGGATGTGCTGAGCTTGCCAGCATATATTTTATTCTAAAGGGGGAAAGAATGGCAGTACAAATGGGGAATCTTGATACCAATGGAAAGAAAGAGCAAGTTATCTGATGCTAAAGAATTCAAAATGGAATCCGAAAGTCTGCATTATGCCCAGACAGTTGATAAGGGCTTTATTGTAACATTGCAGGGAGCCACAGGCAGAGGCCGGAAGAGGATGGGGAATTAAAACAGTAGACAACCAGAGGTTCAACGTCATTTCTGTGTTTTGTTTTTCCAGTACAAAGGAGGCCACATTGTGAATATTGTACTTAGTTGAAAGGGTTGGAAGAAGTGTAAGTGAAATCCCACGACTCAACATTTTTAAGGCAGAGGAAGATAGATTCTTGAAAAGCAAGAGGAGGAACAGTTGTCACAGATAGAGAGGGATGAGAATGCCTTAAGATCAGCCATGATCTTATTAAATGGTGGAACAGATTTGAAGGACCAAGTTGCCAACTTCTTCTAATTAATTTGTTTATATTTTCCATATGGGACCTACGTCTACTAGGGTGACACAGAGATTAATATTGGGAACCAACAGTTTCCAATCTGTATTTGAATAGGAGGCCTAAGTGTATCATGTATCCAGGTTTAGAGATGTTACAAAGGTGAGAGTTACTAGGAGGCTTCAGGGGGACAGAAAGAGGCTAGGTAAATGCTGGATCTACTGTTCAAAAATAAGGAATTGGCCATTCAGGACAAAGATGAGGGAAAAAATGCTTTACTGAGACAAAGATGAACCACTGTAATACACTCCTCAAGAGGCTTCATCATATTTAAAGCAGAGATCAATAGCTTTTTAACTAGTATGAAAAACAAAAGGAATGTGATGGAAGTGAAAGATCAGCTAAGACTTTGTTTAAAGGCAGAGGAAGCAAAAGTGGACAGATGGCTTATACCCAATTTCCCTTATGATCTTAAATTTTCAATTTCAACATTCTCATATTCTAATAGGTCAATTTGACTAATAATGAAACGGAGCTAATATTGAAATGAAAGGAAAGAAAGGGTTAAAGAATTGCCATTAATCTGACATTAATTCCAGATTAGGGTCTTGACTGGTTGTTGACTGTCCAATTTCTTCTACAGATTCCACCTGACCTGCTGAGTTACTCCAGCATTTACTGTGTGTTGCTCAAGATTTCCAGTATCTGCAGAATCTTGTGTGATAACTTACATCTTGCTTGATATTTTCATAGCTGTGATTATAAAAAAAAGTAAAGTAAAACATAGATGGAAGCTGTCATCATATATTTGTGTTTTTAATTAACAGTACACGTTGAAAATTGAAGAGCTGCATGTTTAAGAAACACCCAGTTGTACAGAACATTATTTAACTACTCATGACCATGCCCAAGGTCCTCCATATATTGCAGGGAAGTATTGTGGAAACATGTCACTGCCAATAAATATCAGCCCCTATGGACGAGCAGCTGTTACAGAATTTTGGCAAAATAAGACACAAGCTGATTATGGATTTAAACTTACTTATAGGAATGTTGCCAGTAAGTATTTGAAACACAAAGTCTTATTGAGATCTTTGTCACAATAGAAATCTATCTTTGAATGTTTTTCCATCCTTTCATGCAAAATTTTCACTAGTTTTCACTATTAAACTAGTTCTATCATTCTGTACAGTTTACTATTTACAAGTCCATAATTTTGCACGTACCAGGAATCCTTTGCTACTGGACAGGTTCTTCTCAAATATGTTTGACAGTGTCTACCACCAAATCAGCTCTCTTCACAGTTCCTAAAGGCATCAAATGTAGGTCTCAAGTCTGGATCATAGTTACTAATTCAGGATTTATATTGCAGGTATCCTCTCACATTTTAGGATTTATAGGGAAGTCAGTTGTAAGCTAATATTATTGTCTGCATGAATCATTGGATGTGTTGTTAGCTCTTTTCATGTTACATCAGCCCAGAAGGCATTTTTTCAACATTGAGCTGTCTTAGGGATTTACCCAACACATCATCTTCATCTTATGCCCAGGTTCCACATGGGAGGTTAGTTAGGAAGATTCAGTCACTAGGTATACATGAAGAGGTAGTAAATTGGATTAGACATTGGCTCAATGGGGGAAGTCAGAGAGTGGTAGTGGAGGATTGCTTCTCTGAGTGGAGGCCTGTGATTAGTGGTTTGCCACAGGGATCAGTGCTGGGTCCATTGTTATTTGTCATCTATATCAATGATCTGGATGATAATGTGGTAAATTGGATCAGCAAATTTGCTGATGATACAAAGATTGGAGGCGTAGCGGACAGTGAGGGAGGTCTTCAAAGCTTGCAGAGGGATTTGGACCAGCTGGAAAAATGGGCTGAAAAATGGCAGATGGAGTTTAATACAAACAAGTGTGAGGTATTGCACTTTTGGAAGGACAAACCAAGGTAGAACATACAAGGTAAATGGTAGGGTACTGAGGAGTGCAGTAGAACAGAAGGATTTGGGGATACAGATATATAATTCCCTAAAAGTGGCATCACAGGTAGATAGGGTCGTAAAGAGAGCTTCTGGTACATTGGCCTTTATAAATCAAAGTATTGAGTATAAGAGTTGGAATGTTATGGTGAGGTTGTATCAGGCATTGGTGAGGCCGAATTTGGAGTATTGTGTGCAGTTTTGGTCACTACATTACAGGAAGGATGTTAATAAGGTTGAAAGAGTGCAGGGAAGGTTTACAAGGATGTTGCCGGGACTTGAGAAACTGAGTTACAGAGAAAGGTTAAATGGGTTAGGACTTTATTCCCTGGAGCGTAGAAGAATGAGGGGGTGAGTTGATAGAAGTATATAAAATTATGATGGGTATAGATGATGGGTATAGCAGGCTTTTCCCACTGAGACTAGGGGAGAAAAAAAAAACAGAGGACATGGGTTAAGGGTGAAGGGGAAAAAGTTTAAAGGGAACATGGCGGGGGGGCTTCTTCACACAGAGAGTGGTGGGAGTGTGGAATGAGCTGCCAGAGGAAGTGGTAAATGCAGGCTCACTTTTAACATTTAGGAAAAACTTGGACAGGTACATGAATGAGAGGAGTATGGAGGGATATGGTCCAGGTGCAGGTCAGGGAGACTAGGCAGAAAAATAGTTCAACACAGCCAAGAAGGGCCAAGAGATCTGTTTCTGTGCTGTAATGTTCTATGGTTCTATCAGTTCCATCAGAATCTTTCTCTGGCCTTCTTTCTCCAGCACTTCTATAACTGCATCAACGATGTGGTTGAGACACGGCACCCACCTAACTAATATTTTGAACAGAATGACTTGTTTGGATACAGCAGAGCAGAATGAAAGGATACCTGTAACTTCTAGGTAAATAACTTAAGAACAAGTACTTAACAGCTTTTCAGATTCATTTCAGATATATCATTTGTATTCATTTGCAGAGTACACAGCTAAGGTACTAAATGAGTATCTCATTCTTCAAGGATGGAAAAGCTAATGGAGCCTTAATAACCCAATATGTTATGGAGCTTCTGAATGGGCTAAAATGGGTAAAGAGGATGTACTGGAAAAGCAAATTGCCTTTACTTAATATAAATATCCTGTTCTGGAATGCTGGAGGAAATAAGGGAGCAAATTGTGAAGAGGCCCATATCCATAATTTACAAATAAGTATGGATTCAGGGGAAGTACATAAAGACTGGAAAGTTGCAATTCTTTTTTATATTGTTTAAAAAAGGGGTATTTGATAAAATCAGCAATGTAGACCAGTCAACTTAACCATAATTGTGGAGAAAATTTGAGAAATCAATACTGAATTAATAGTAATTTGGGAATTGTAGATTTCATTATCAAAAGTCAATGTGGATTTATTGAAAGCAAATTGAGTTTTTTTTTCATTAAGGAAAAGAATTGAACAGGAAAATGCAGTTGATGTAATATGGTTGCACTTCCAAAAGGTACCACATAAGTCTTTCATCAAGATTGTAGCGACGCGGATATAACATTCACTAAGAAACAATGAACAGAGAGAAGCTCTGAAAATTCTTTATCAGACTGGAGAGGAATGTGAAAGATTTTGTCAAGGGCTTGTACAGGATTCACTGCTTTCTTTAACTATTTACCAATTGTTTGGACATGAGTGCATGGGGCACAACTTCCAACTCTACAAAAGGCATTAAACCTAGTGGTGCAGTGAACTGAGAGGAACATAGTAATCAACTTCAAGGAGGTACATATAAGATGGTAGAGTGGATAGGTTGGTAGTGGATGTAATTTATGCAAGTTAAGTTTTCATTTGATAATACAGCGGATTCCAGTTTACAGGGTCAACAGTTAATTGGGGAAGTTGCTTATTTGAGTCAATTCTTAAAGAACAAAAACTTATCAAGAAAGTAGCCAGGATTCCTTTTGTTTATTTGGGACGCTATACTGTTTAATTGGGACAGGAAACTGTTGCCAAACAGTTTCTGACTAGTGTCAGTCTTGTACACTTGTGTGGTTGCTAGACACTACACCATACTTAAAGTGAACAGTTTTTAAATAGCATCAGTTGCATGTGTTTGTGTCCAAAAAGCAGAGATTTTTGTCATTTAGTTGGTGACAAATAAGCAGTAAAACAACTTGGAACTGTTTTCCTCACCACAATTTCGAGCATTCAGGCTTGGAGATGCTAAAAATGGCCAGCAGTGAAAATGAAATGATTTCATTACTTCAACGAGTTAGGAACTATGAAGAATTTGACAGTATCAACAACTATCTTGAATGTTACAATGAAAATAGAGATTTTCATTTGAGGGATTGTCGAAAGCATTGCATGAAAGCAGTCTGTTATCTGCCCAAGGTGTCTGCTAATTTTATTCATTTACAGTCAATTAAAGGAACATGGCAGCATACACTCGATGAATTCCTCCACTGATAACTAATAGGAACTAATACATAGTATTATAATACTGTAGAGGTGTTGGTAGTGTTTTCATTTATTCTGTATTTCATTTAAATACATAAATTGTTATTCAGTTAAACAATAGTTTGCTCTTTTAATACCTTTTTAACTATTTCTATGAACTTCAGCTAATTGGGACAGTTACTTAATTGGGCCAAAATATACTGGTCTGATGTATCCCAATGAACCGGAATCTACTTTATAAGCAAAAATGCATAACTTTTGAAGGGGTATAAAAGCAATGAAATCTGTTTAGGTAAAAGTGATTAAATAAACATGATAGTCTCGATTATATGTAGGCAGGGAGCACAAGAGCAAGGTCATCAAGTTGAAATGAAATGCTGTGTCAGCCACAGGGACAGTATTCTATACAAATCTGGGTACCATACTTCAAGAAGGCTCCAGTGTAAGAGCTCCAGCATCAAGGTTACAGAAAGACTATTACCATCGACAAAAGGTTATTAACTGGAAAACACTTAATGAAGGTTATTGGCAAAAGTGTTGATAAAAATATTTATGTACACAGCAGGTGGATAGGGGTTGGAAAGTACTACAAGTTAATAGTAGTGAGGGCAAGTTTAATTGTTCTATTCAGATTCCTCTTTCAATGTGCTTAGAGTTCATATTTCAGATGTTTGTATATATCTTGTTCTAAGTACACAGTACATCAGTCAGCGTCTGAACCAAGGGCGTAGATCAAACAGATGAGACATTTCTAATACTTATATTATTGTTCCCAATTTCCAGCATTATGTTGTATTTTACTGTGCTAAAATTGTATTATCAAGTTTAGTATATGCAGTTTCTGGAAATTGTTAAAAATAGATCATCTATTTTGCAGATAAAAATCCGCTTACATTATCTAGGTCCTCTCGTGGGAGTTATTACAACAGTTTTTTGCTTGTGGCAAGCATCTTACTACTATTTATATGAAAAATTGTTGTAAAATAACCAGAACAGCAACAATTTTTTGATTTTTCTCTACCTTCAGATTGTAAAAAGTTGATGTCAGCAATTTGGCCGATGATCAATATTATCTTATAACATTTTTGTCTTTGGAACCTGTCTTACACCAAATGCAAAACAGCTCATATGATAAGTGATTTATTTAAAGGTAAGGATTTTCTTTTCAGAATTACTAAAGAAATATTTTGATACATGATAAATAGATTATAGAGATGAAAAAACTTTAAGGTTTCCACTATACAGAAAAAATTTTGTAGAATCTGTATACTTTCATAGACATGGCAGTGAAAGGTCTGAGAGATGCTTACTTTACCTGTGATTACATATGCAGAAAAAACAAATCTTCTGGTTAAAATTGTATTGCTTTCTTTCATACTGTTTGCTATTGCTTACTGATTTTATCTGAAGTATTTTAAACCATTGTCTATTGGGAAATCTACTAAATATTCTTGGTTACCAGATAATAATGACTGGCTCAAGGACATGAGTAAGAATCATGATGAGTTGTGTTGGATGAGCCTTCCCTAGAACAACTGTGAAAATCCAGCCAAAAATGTACTTACTTAAGGGCATTTTTTACACAAATCTTCATTAGGGAGCAGATTCCTGAGCCTTGATTTTAACTTGGCCCATTAGCGCAAATGGTTTGCGTCTAATTTTCTCTTTATCCTCAGCCCAATTTTACAATGAGTTTCAATGCAGTGTAAAATCAAACTACACATGTGTCTGATTCAAACCAGCCACTGGCCTCATTCTCATTGAGTGGGTTAAAGTAAAATGACAGTTATTAGAAGATCACTAGAACAGTAAATTTCTGGCAGAGGCTGTCCCAACATCAAATGAAAATAACCTGAAAGGGTGCCAAGAGACTTTGTTGCCAGTTTTATAATTTCTCACTCACCGTTGCATTAATTTCATTTCTAGATACACAATTTATAACTCATTTTTGATGTTATGTTCTCCTTTATGTGACTCAAGGAAAGGAAAAATTATAGATCCTCTGACTTTTCTTGAACCCTTTCACATGAACTGAACAAGGTGATTCATTTCCAGGGATTCTACTGTTGGAATTGAATCAAAAATTTTGTTTACAGGAATGAACAAAAACTTCATGTTGAGAAGAAATGGACTACTTTTCGGAGTTTGTGTACTTTAATTTGAAATTATTCGCAAATATAATGTTATTTTAAATAATGACGTATTTCTTTACATTTAATTTTGGAAATGCAACAAAAGAAAACATGAAATCATTAAGATTCATTAACCACCAAGGGTCATTGCTTCTGGGGGAAGAATCTGTCTATATTTCCATTTTATGAAGTGATCAGACACGGAATTTTCAGCTTTGCGGGCTTCCTAGGAGAGCAGACAGCCGCTTGCATTCGCGTTTCAAAGAGTTCCCACAGCCTTCAATCATCAGAGCGGCAGCCAGTCTGTGGGTAGTCGCATTGATGGAATGGCTACCTGCTGACCGGGAAGGCAAACCGTCGCCGCGGGCTGCGAAGCTGGGAGTGCTCGTGGCCGCGCGCGGGGCGGTGGTTGGGCGCGCGCCGAGTTCGTTCAAAGCGGGCGGCGGACGGGTAACGTCTCGGGGGGCTGAGCCTGTTTCTCTGTATAAATGTCATGGTTTTACAACATGGCGGGTCTTCGTTTCAAATGCGGGTAGTTGCGGCCAGAGCCGGGAGTGTGTTTACCCGGGAGGCCGATTTGGGTTGGGGAGAGTGAGGAGAAATCCTCCATCACACCTTGGAACAGGGGCTTTGTGGGCGGGACCATCAGTTGCTGCCCGTCTCTAATCGTTTTAAGGCCCTGCATTTTATGCTTTCTGTGTTTTCGGTATAATCCTCACTAACTACCCTCATCACAAGGATTTTATTCATTGTTACTGCAACAGGAAACCTATGGACTAGTGGACAGTATGCCCAATAGCAAACCCAACCACAGCGTAGAAGACGTGCTATACAGTACTTCTCCCTGAAATTTGAAAACGACTCTTTCACTTTTTCCCAGTTCTGATAAAGGACCTTTTATTCCCCTGAAACTTGCTATGTGCTTTTCTCTCCATGCTTCTTGACCTGAAGCATGTTTTTAGAAGTGTTTTTTATTTCAAATTTGAGCAAATGCAACTTTTATTTTTATGCACTAATTGTGCTCAACGAATTTCTGTGTTGATATTTTCAAAAGTATTGGAGCGTATTACTGGCTCTTCGGGATCTTGTTGGTATTGCTAGCCTGGGGATGGGGGTTGATGGTCGAGGCATTATTCAGAAGCAGAACATAGTCCAGAAATTGCTCTCCATAGGGGTCATTGTAGTGTTAAAATTTATTGTTAGGTTACCCATGTTCTTTGTGAAAGTCTACATCAAGCAGTTTTTCAGCAATCAAAATGGAAGGCCCATTTGTTCACATGTAAAATATCTGCTATCTCTTCCACCTGATAAATGTTGAGCAATATAATAGATTATATTGTTTTAGGGATTCTCAAGATCCTCCAGCAACTCAAAGATTGGAACAGCTGGTGGGATGACCATGTTTCTTATTTTTACTTTAAAAAAAAATCTTTGTTGGCTCTTCAACTAAATTACCTTGTATTTTGCAGTGTTTCTAATCATTGGCATAGTACTTTCTCATTTTACCCCTCCCCCCACCCCACCCCCAAAACCGGCATAGAAAGTAAAAATTTCACTTCTGAAATTCATAGAGCAGTATGGTCAGGTTTTCTTGCTTAACATCATGCTGAAACTGTTGGTTCCAGCAGAGGAATTCCTAGAGGCTTAGTTTTCTTCTATAGCCAAGCTAAATAGCTCTCAATTCTTCAATATTTCTAAACGTGATCTACCTCTGATGTAAATATCCAAAGATTTAACCTCTAGAACCCTTCAGGAGAGAGAATTCTAGTTATCACTTTTTGCAAGAAAAAAATTCTGATGCATCTTAGTTTTAAACAGCTGATAAAATGGACAGCTCAAGAGGAGAGAGTAGAAAAGGTTTAATGGTGGGGAAAGAGGATTATGGAGTAGGGAGTAGGTGTGGATATTGGGAGAGTGCTAGAGAGAGATTGACTTGTGAAGGGGCAGTTAACAGTAGAAACAATCCTATAGAGGGTCGAAGAGTCACATTAGGAAGAGGAGTATAATGGTATGATTGAGAAAGATGAAAGGGTCAAGATTGTGTAAAGCTGCAGAGGTTGACCATTGGTAAGCGCTGAGGATGAGGATGGTGGCCCACTAGCTCAGTGAGTCCCCCCGGTCAGTAGGTTCCAGGATTGGATATCCGTGTGAACAGGGGTCACCAGCCAGTGACCCCCTAGATGTGCTAGTCGATCAGCCCCATGGCTTGGAGTTCAGGGTCCTGTCACCAGATAGTTCTGGGGATAATATCAAAGCCCAAAAGTCAATTGGAAGTCCAGAAGTCGAAACTAAATAGCCAAAACCCTGGGCCCTTGGATCATAAGTCTGAAGGCCACTGGAGGTCCAGAGGCCTGTTGTGTGTGTGCAAAACTGGATGAATGAAAGCGAGGCAAGGGAGTTGCTTTGCTGCTGTTTGTTGCTTGTTATGTTCTGTTTTATAGTGTTCTGAGCTGTTCTGCTGAGCATTGTGGGCATGTTATGTTCGTGCTGGAATGTGTGTCAACATTTGTGGACTGCCTGAGTGCATCCTTTGGGCTGTGCTGGTTATTAACACAAACACGCATTTCACTGTATGTTTCAATGTACATGTGATAAATAAGTGAATCTGGCTATGAATGTGGAATGGAGAAATGAGGCTGAGAGGGGGAATGGAAGAGAGATACGAAAGTTGGAAATGGTAGTTTGCAAGAGAATAAAATATATTTCCCATTCAACATTCTCCACTCTCTTTCCCATGTCACTTCAGGTTGTCTGGCTCACTGTTTCTTTCATGATTTGTTTGTCTTCCCACTTCATTTTTTTTATTCTGCTCCTCTCCTATTTCCCTCTCTCTCAAATCAAGACTAAGTATATTTGTGTGGTTCTGTGTTCCTCTTTGAAATCTTCTAGCTTCTTCAATTTTCAGTTATAAACCTAGCAGCGTTCACAGATGCCAGAACAAGCACACAGTGGGGATTGAAATACAAAGATCATGGACAGCTTCGATCCTACAGTTACAAGATGACTAAATCTCAACAGTTTACCTCGTTTTGAGCTTGCATCTATTGTTACCTGCACAGCACTTCTCTGTAACTAACAACTTATTTTGCATTCTCTTACTGCTTTTCTTGTACTGTCTCAGGGCACTGTTATAATGAAATCATTGATATGGTATGCAAAACGAGTTCCTCACTGTCCTTCAAAATGTGAGAATAATAAAGCAACTTATCACTTACTCAATTGTCCTGATGACCTTCCAAAACAGTAGGCTCTGTAAAGGTCTCAGCAGACTTGAAAACCACAAACGTAACACCATTAATCTGGAACAAAGTAAAAGAAAGCAGAGATCTGTCGACCAGTTAGTGTTTCAAATGTCTTTTGGGAAAGTGCAGGTCCATTATCCAAGACACTTTAAGCAAGTTATAATATAATTTGAGAGTCAACTTGGCTTGTGAAGGGCGTCATATTTGAAATTTTTTTGGATAAATCCAGCAGTGTGGATAAAGGGAACCAATGGAAGTGGCATATT
The DNA here is from genome assembly GCF_030144855.1 of Hypanus sabinus. Classification (NCBI taxonomy): domain Eukaryota; kingdom Metazoa; phylum Chordata; class Chondrichthyes; order Myliobatiformes; family Dasyatidae; genus Hypanus; species Hypanus sabinus. The sequence goes on along the minus strand of NC_082712.1, from coordinate 112,168,137 downwards.
TGGATTTCTAAAAGGTATTAAGTGCTAATTAAAAAGTTACTGATGAAGGTCTTTATATTGAGTGTAATGGATGGGCATTGGTTAAGAAGTAGAGTAGAGATCTAGGACCCTTTACATGCTGGCAACCTGTAACTGGTGGGTCATCAGGGGGTGCTGATATCTCAACTACTTCATATTTATATTGCTGTTTAGATGAAAGGGCTGAGTATTGTTTCAAAAGTTGTGCAGTGGAAAGGTTGTCAAACTTTAAAGGACACATTCCCATGGCAGACATAGACCATTGCATAAAAGGCTTCAGTAGAAGTGAGGAGAAACATAGGAGAGGGTTAATAATGTGATCTTTTGTATTTGTCTTCATACTTCCATTTAATTTACTGTCCTGATTGAGTTCCGTGCTATGAGAAGCCCTGCATCATGGCAAGTTGTGGGATGATTAGTGTGCCAGGTAATGCAGCATGATGAATGAAGTGCATCAAATTAAATGCCTCCGAGCAATGATGGTACATGGAAAAAGGATGGTAAAAATATTCTGACCATCACAGCGACTGCTGTCTCCATTATATGATGGAGGAGTCTTTTTTTTCACTGATTTCTGTAAGCTGTTCTATGAGGGAGAAGTACAATTTGTCCAGTGGGTAACTTTCTTAGCACTATTAGTATCTTCATTATGTAAAAAGAACTATACAGTCTGCAGATTTTTGTCACTGACATGTTTATTGATTGACGTTGGTTAGAACAAATGGCCCTTGATAAATTTTATGGAAACATTTGCCTTGCAGTTGTAATGGTACCTAATTTGAATTGCAAATGCAATGAATGTTTAAATACAAGAAGTTAGCAAAAGGCAGACTAGTTATAAGCTACATTATATTTGTAGTGCAATTATATGTGTTGAAAATTACTCTCAGGCATAAATTTGTATGTTTTAATATCAATCACATTACCAAAACATTTGCCAATTAGTGTTCTCTGTGTTCACTTCAGTTTTGTATCTTCTAAATTTGGGCAAAGGGTGAAAAAATCAAATTCAAAATGACTCAAGATACTTAGAATTTTAATTGCCTCAACATATTTCTTAGTAAAATTATATTAGATTAATATATATTGCCCTAAGCAGCATCATTTTTTCTCTTTTTTAATGTTTAATAGCAATGCTTGAAGTTTTTTTTGTTATAAATGACATGCTCTTCATTTATTTAGAACAGTACCCCAATTCTAAGATTCTCATTCAAGGCAGATGTACAAATAATGGTGTAATAATAGAAGATGGATTTTATCTTTGGAGCAACATTAACCTTAATCCTGATGAGCACATCATGGAAGAATCCAGTAATGGTGAGAGAAGAATAAGTTATAAATGATATGTAATCATTTGTTGTTATTTTTGTAATACCAAATTCTTTTAATGCAGGTAAATAGTTCGACAACAAAGACAATACAAGGTTTGTTTCCTGCACAGAATGTAAACTCAGATATTTACAGATTTGAAGGTAAGTACATAACAGATCATTTATTTTAAAAAAGTTATTTTCTAAATTTAGAAAAGTGGAAATCAAGAATGTTGTAATGAGAAGAAATTGGATTTGTTTGAGAGTGGTTTCAGAATTTGAAAGAAACTCTTAACACTTATAAAGTTCAATTTCTCATTGATAGCCTAAATTTCACCTCTTACTTCTGCATAAGCTGTGATAATTGTTGACTGCTTGTTTCAATGCCCTTTCATGCTTACTTGCTTAACTTAAATTATTTCCATATTTATTAGGATATTGCCATTTTGACTTACAATGGAGAAAGAGGCCATTTTAGCCCACGTTAGTTCATAAAACAATCCTATTTCTCTGCCAAATTTCCCTACAACATATTTTCTGTATTTCTCATTCTGGGTACTACTAGTCACCCACACACAAATCACAGAGGCTGCAGTCACCAGCAGTAATTACTGGGAGCATGTGCAGACTCTAGACGCAACATCTGAGTTCAAGATGGTCTTTGTTTCCAGAGCCATGAGGCAACAGCTCTTGTAGCTGGTTCACTGAGTTCCTCAAGTCATTCTTTCAGTGAAAAGAAGTTTTCCTTTACTTTCCTTCTTCCTTACTATTGTCTCTTTTCTGTCATTAGTAAGGAAGAAGGAAAATCAAGGAAAACTTAGTATTTCAATATATAAGGCATGCACAAAAGTCAGGAAAGACCAAGGATCTCCTGACCCCTTTGAATGAGCTTTGTTCAGTGTTTTCACTTTGAAAAACAACAAGTTGATGCCATCTCTGTTCTCTGGCTTTGAGCCACTTTCTTATTAACTCTGCTGTTGATCTGTTAATTTCTTTGGTCTCAATTTTGCAAACCACTTTTTCGCATAGAACTCATGAAGTCTGTGTTTCACTGTTTGTAATATTAAAATTTCTTACTCCTGTCTTATACGTCCAAAAATGACCCACCATATGCCTGAGCTTGCAGGAAATGTTTTGAAGAACTATAGGACTGAGTGAAACCGATATAAAAATAAAAAATGCTGGAGAAGCTCATCAGGTTAGGCAGCATCTAAGGAAATAAAACACCTGTTCTATTTAGTGTGCTTTTCCTTTTGAATGATTCAAGGTAGTTTTAAATGATTCAGGCTATCTTTAAGTGATCATCATCATTATGTTCTATATCATCTTAGACCATGATTGATCTTGGTATATTTTTCTGCAGAAGTTTGCTGTTGCCTTTGTCTTTATAAAGATGAGCGACCCCAGCCGTTATCAATACTCTTCAGCAATTGTCTGCCTGGCGTCAGTAGCCACATAACCTGGCTGTGTGATATGCACCAGCATATAAACTTAAGTGATATAAATCCCAAAAATACTGGCAGATTTGTCAAATAAGAACATGTACTTGATCTTTATGAAGTCACAGATGTAAGTGAGGATTACTGCATAGAAGCTTAACATTTGTGGTCATTGCTCTGTCTTATTATAGACCACTCTAAATGCAGCAGAGCATATGGAGGTGCAAGGAAAGGTCAGACTTCAATATGAGCAGAGTCTGTAGTGTAGCATGGAAATCAATAAATTTATATGATTGGCATCTTTAAATATAGCTGTATCAAATCCTCCAGCTGGCAGTCACACAACCAGATAGTGTGAATTCATATAATTTACAATAAATGGGATTTTGGACAGCAACATATTTTAGTTGGTATCCTATAGATGAATTTTAGGGTTTTTGCTTCCAATAATCTGGAGGCTGTCTTCTAATACATGAACAGAAATTGTAGAGTGCTTTGTTTCCATAAAATTTTAAGAACTCAAAATCTATTTACCCTATTACATTATGTTAGTGGTCATTTCAAGGAGAAATCTTGACAATTGTGAAAATAGACCAAGCAAATCTGTGTGTGATTCATGTTAATCCATCTGATATTTCCCTAGAGTTAGATAAATATCTATTAACATCACTAGATAGGCAACCATATGGACAGAAATTGGAGCTCGGAGCTCTGTACCATATCCTTCATGTATCAGTAGAATCGGGGGGCACATAATGTTAGTGTCATGATTTTTTTCCCCCACAATTTAAAGGGAAGCTCTGTTGAAGATGTAATTAGTGTATTGCCCTGGTTCTTTTTTTACTGTTATGCTGTATGTATTTCATTTTGTGCTGTTCTGTATGAGCTGCTTGATTTCAGCTTGTTTGGGTGAAGATAAGAGAGAGGAGAAATGTATGCAGTTCAGTTAGGATGATCTGATTAAGGGGAAGTTTCTCTGGTGGGGGACACTAAGATTGGGCTTGGAGCTTTTGGTTGAGACACTGGGAAGAACCGGTTGTAGCATACGATCTGGTGGGAGACCCATTTGTTCAAGATGGATTGTGAGCAGGGTTCAGAAGGTGGCGTGTGCTTCAACATTGACTAAGGGCCCAGTGCGTGAATGACAAAGAGGTAGGTTCAAGATGAGCTCCAACTTTTGCACATTTGACTGTTTAATTAGAATGGGCCCTTTTCTTTTTGTTATTCTTTACTAACCCTTTAGTTAAGGTTCATAAGTATAATATGCAGTGTACTGTCTGTTATTTCATGGCATTAATTTGTAAGAGGATAGCAAATTACACAGTTTCCACACAAACAAGGGGTTTAGGGTGGGCTCGTGCCTCAATCACTTAAGTTTGACGAGACCAGAGATTGTCTTCCCTAGACTTACGCAGTCAAGGATACCAGGGTGTTTCAATAGAATAGAGAAGTAGAAATAGTTTGTTCAGTCCTTTTCATCCGCTCTATTACTCAATATATCATGGACAATATTTTACATCTGTATCACTTCCCAGCACTAACTTCATATTCTTTGATTCTCTTAATAATCAAAATCTATTGAAATCTATTTGTCTGGAATATAATTCCAAATTATCCCACAGTGATTCTAGACATCTCAGCCAGGTCAAACATAATTTTTGCATCTCCCCTGTAAGAATTTTAATGAGATGGTTTCTCTTTTTTTAACTGTAACCATGGTCTGTAACTTGTGATCAAAAAGTAATCTCCTCAATCCAGGAATCAATCTTGTGAGTCTTTGTTGTACAGTACTCATTCTATCAGAAGTAGGTCGGTCTTTTCTAGGGAGCTAATGTATTCGCATTATAGTCCAAGAGCTATCCTATCATGGCCCTAGAGAAAAGAATAAATATGTTTTTTCTCTTGTTCTAAGTATTTTTGCAATAATGGTCAACATACCAGTTGCCTTCCTAATTTATTGTTGCATCATGTTAACTTTCAGTGACTTATGGTGCTTATTTGGAATATATAACTTCCCATCTCAACATTTTTGTTTTACATTTGCTTAGATACAGTGAATTCCAGTTAATTAGAACACATTGAGACCAGTACATTTTAGCCCAATTAAGTGGCTGCCACAATTAACTGAAGTTTCATGGGAAGAGTTAAAAAGGTATTAAAATGCCAAACTACCGTTTAACTGAATAACAAATAATGTATTTAAATAAAATACAGAACAAGTTAGACCCTACAGATACCACTGCAGTACTATAAAACTGTGTATTACTTTTCTAATAGTTATCACTGCTATGTACTGCTGTATTGACTCTAAATGAATGAAATGAGCACTGATGCCTAGTGCAGATAATGGAATGCCTTCATAAAATGTTTTCATGATTGCATCCTCCAAATCGTCATTTTCATTGTAGCATTCAACATGATTGTCAATACCTTCAAATTCTTCCTTGTTCTTATCATGTTGAAGTAGTAAAAATCATTTCATTTTCACTCACAGCCGTTTCTGGTATCTCCAAGCTTCAATGCTCAACAACACAGTGAACAAAACAGTTCTGAATTGTCTTGCTGCTTATTTCTCACCAACTATCGGTGACAGAAATCACTGCATTTTGAACTCAATCACATGCAATTGATACTATTTTTAAACTGTTCTTTCTGAGCACAGTGTGGTGTCTAGCAGACACACAAAGTGCATGCGACTGATACTAGTTAGAAACTGTTCTAATTTAACAGCACTGTGGCCCAAATAAGCAAGGGACTTCCGGTTACTTCCCTTGATTAGTTTGTATTCTTTAAAGAGTTGTGCCAAATAAGCGGCTGCCTCAATTAACCAGAATCCACTGTATTTTGAAGTCCTGGAGATTCTGTGCATCCTCCTACCAATTCTTGGGGCCACCTAGCTTTCAATTATTAACAGGGATAAAGTATTTTCTTAAAATTAAAGGAATAAATTGGGAGACAATGCTGTACTATTATGATTTTTCAAAAAATTGACATCTATGATTATTTATTACAAATTTGAAGGTAAATCGCAAAAAGGAATTCAAGAATCTAGTGGTGTAGATATTTTTACCAAGATTTCAAAAATTAACGAAGATTTGGGTAAGAATCATTAAGTGTTTTTATTAAGAAATCATATGTAATGCAATGTAACCTCTGTAAGGGGTTTCTTCTTTATGTTACTGCGTATGTTGGTGTTTCTTCTCTATGTTACTGCGTATGTTAATCAAAGTGGCTTCTTTGTTTTGTTAAAGGTAAGAATGCTTCTTTGTTATGATAACTGGAGAGAGAGTGCTTTCTCTTGCAGCTTGTTTGGGTCGAAATTACTGATAACGAGAGTTGTATTCATTTGTTAACCAATTGGGATAGATGTTACTCTTTCTTCTGGGTCTGTAAGCTACTGTTGGCGGGCTTTTGGTGAGTCGGCACGAGGGGATGCAGGAGAGAGGACGCGATGCTGTAAGCTGGGCGACGGAATGGACCCTGAGCGGGGTCCGAGGCCAGGGTTTTCGGCGAGGAGAGGTTTTTGGGTGGTCCTGAGCTACGAGTCGAGGAGGTCTGAGGGGAACGAATGGTAGCCAGAAGACTTCGTTAATTGAGCTCCAGTGGTTGTGCATGAAGTGGTTTGGACTTTGATAAGTTTGGGGCCTTTTACTTTTCCTTTTATACTGTAGCTCTATTAAGTACATAGTTCCAGTAAGATCTATAAAGTGAACTTATTTAATCGCATATGGTGTACTGTCTGTTATTTGGCATGTTGGGGACATCACACAGCATTCACACAAGCTGATTACCCAGTTTGGCGGGGCCAAAGGCTGCTCCCCCTAGACGGAAGCGAGCTGAGCGAGCCTGGGGCTTACCAGGGGGTTACATTGTGGGGTGCTCGGTCTGGGATTGAATTCTGTGGGATTCTGTGTGATCGCCCTCTTTAAGTTATGCATGCTGCGGGGATGGAATGCTGGTGTGCCTCTGCTGGTTATCACTGCATGTGTGTTGGGTGGGGTGGCTGTTGGTACCCCGGAGGTCATTGTTCGAGTTCAGACTAGCACTGATGAAATGGTGTTGGGACCATGGGCTGTCCATACTGTTAAGAGAGCGAGGAAGGACTGGTCTGTATGTTCCAGCTATGGTGGGCTCTGCCTGGTTGTTGGAATAATGTCCAGCCCTAAAAGGGCGGAGGTGTGGGCAGAGCGGACCTCTCAGTTGTTAGGTGAGTGGCAGTGCTTGGCTGAGGGAAAGTGACAGGGATGGGTTGGAAGTTTGAGTAGGTGGGCTGGTGTTGTTGTTAGAATTGTCTGATCCAATTACCTCGAAGTGACAGCTGCCAGTTACGGGAAAGTGTGGGAAAATGCATTTGGTTCGACTGTAAGTCAAATGCCGCAGCTGGGGGGCTTACCATATCTGTGGCGGGAGATTAGTGGTAAGTTTTCAGGGTATCTTCTTTGGCTAGGGGGGCAGATAAATTGCTTTCAGTGCCAGGGGGATCTGTCAAGGGGATCAGCCCCTCCCTCAGTCGTTCAGCTGATCCGAGAGGTGTCGGGAAACTTAGAGGAGGCCCAGTGGGGAAACAGCTTGGGGTCTCTGGGGGAGCATGTTCCCAACAATGTACCAAGGAACTCCCGAAAGGAACAGACCCTATTCCTGAAGAGGGACCACACACTTGGGTATTGTTACGGATAGATGGATGCCACACACATCCTCGACACCAGAGCGCAGGTCAAGTTGTTGTACAGTTCGTTTTAAACTGGTATATGAAGCATTTACCCTTGACAACATTAAGGGCACTGGAGATTTGGGGTACCAGTGCCAGTTATTATCCAGACGACGGTTATTGGTCAGTGAAACTGCAGTTCTTGGAGGCCAATGTGGGGGTGACTGAAGTTCATGAATCGTTAATGCTGATGTGTCCGGACACTGTTGTGACGGGCACTGTTTCGATTCTGGAGGAGATCAACACCCCGCTGGTGTGGAGGTGCATGGGGGCCTGCCAGGAGGAGGCGGGTGAGAGCTGTTTGGAGACATTGTCTGACACCCCATGAAAGCTGCTTGTGAGGACTTGTGTAGCAACAGTGGGCCGGTACCGAATTTAAACGAGAGCCGGTGGTGGTACGGCCTGGGGGCAATATCTGAGGGTGAGACCCTCTTAGTGGATGCTCCAAAATACCACGAGGGAGGGAGGAGAGTTGACCACTGAAGACAGAGAGAGAGAGAGACTGGCCCCGGCAGCCGTGGAAGATGTAGGCAGCGTGTGTGTGGAGTATAGGACTCTGAACAGGTGCACTGTCATTGACCAGAATATGGTCTTGAGGGCCGAAGAGGCGATGGCCTGTCTGAGTGGTGCGAAGTGGTTTACGGTGTTGGATCTGAGGAGTGGATGTTGCCAGATCCCAATGAGTGAGGCAGACAAGGAGAAGACAGCCATTATAGGTCCCCTAGGATTCTTCCGGTCCAAAAAGATGCCACAGGGCATATCCAGAGCCTTTGCAACCTTCCTGCGGGGCATGTGGAAGACCATGGGGGATGTGGAGGTGTTTGGAGTTTTGGCGTATGCAGGTGATCGTCTACGATTTGGATTAACCTTGAGGGACAATGATGCGAGGCGAGTGCTGGAACCCAGGCGGCAAAGAATTAATGAAGTGGAAAACCTGGAAGTTGACCTGGAAGAAGTCATTAGGAAGGGACAGCTGGAGATAAGTTCAGTGAACACTAAACTGGAGGCTGACCAATCTTTAACTGTTGCTTTTCAGGTCAGGGTGCAAGAAGCTGGTGGAGGAACTGTGTCCCAAATGGAGATGAACATGAAGCGTGAGTCAGAACAGCTGAGACTGTGGCGAGAGTTGGAGGAGGCAGAGGAGAAGTTGACGTCTCGATTGCAGGAGGCTGAAGAGGCTGCAGGAGCAGTCCAGGCCAAGTGCTTCAGTTTGGAGAAAATCAAACAGCAGCTACCGATCACAGTAATGAGGAAGAATATGGATTCAAAGGATGATGTGCTGGGTGGGTGGTACATGCTGCCTTTTGCTAACTTACCCTTGATTGAGGAAGAGACCTTTGGCCCTTCTCCCACTGAGTCAGGTGTAGTGGGGAGGGCTAGCTGTTGGCAGCCTGGGTTACAGTGGGGTCTGGGTCACGAGACAGTCAGGCTTTGAGTTGCAGTGAGGGCACGCGTGAGAGGTTGAGAGAGGAGTTGGCAAGCAGACCCAAGGTGTCCCCAGTTGTGTCCGAGCCTGAACGGTTTAGGGGAGGAGGTAAGGAGGTCTCGGAGGGTTAGGAAACTCCCAGGTAAGTTGACCAATGTAGAGCCTGAGGAACAGGGCATGAGGTATGCTACTTGGGGAGCATTGTCACTGTTTATACCTGGATTGGGATTTTGTTTATGCGGGAAGGGTTGGCGAGTTATTTAGCAGTCATGAGGACATGACTTTTGTTGGTGGGGGGAGAGTATAAGGGATTTCTTTATGTTACTGCGTATGTTGGGGTTTCTTCTTTATGTTACTGTGTATAACGAGAATTGTATTCATTTGTTAACCAGTTGGGATAGATGTTATTCTCTCTTCTGGGTCTGTAAGCTATTGTTGGCAGGCTTTTGGGGAGTCGGCACAAGGGGGTGAGAGAGAGAGGACGCGATATTGTAAGCTGGGCAACGGAACGGACCCCGACCGGGGGTCCGAAGCCAGGGTTTTTGGCGAGGAGAGGAGAACAAAGACAGATGCGCCAGGGGTGCTTGGTTGATCACTTTGGGTGGTCCTGAGCTATGAGTCGAGGAGGTCTGAGGGAACTGAATGGTGGCCAGAAGACCATAAATTGAGCTCCAACGGTTGTGCACGAAGTGGTTGGATAAGTTTGGTGCCTTTTACTTTTCCTTTTATATTGTATTGTAGCGGTGTGCTACACGCAGCGCTGAAATTATGACACGGAGTTGATGAACTGCAGTTACAAAAAGATTTTATTCGAACTTCGCGGCCTCGCTTTAAAGCCTTCCTGATCCCACCCTCCCCAGGCGCAGATGCTGTAGGGGGCACGTATTCACAGTCATGTCCCACGCGCGGATGCTGTAGGGGGCACATATTCACAATCCCACGCGGGCTTTTCTCCTTGCTGGTGAAGCAGACTTGGCGCCCTTTTGGGACTGGCCTTTATGCTGGCGCGCTGGCTATTTGTGAGCCGGTTCGAGTGCACTAGGAAGTGGGTCGCCACAGTATCACTATTAAGTACATAGTTCACTTTATAGATCTTACTGGAACTCATTTAATCGCATATGGTGTACTGTCTGTTATTTGGCATGTTGGGGACATCACACAGCATCCACACAAGCTGATTACCCAGTTTGGCAGGGCCAAAGGCTGTTCCCCCTAGACGGAAGTGAGCTGAGCGAGCCTGAGGCTTACCGGGGTGGGGGCTACACCTCATTTATGAATTCATTGCACAAATCGGTTTTAGATTACATTAGACCATGTCAGTAAACTATTTATATTTGTATTGCATCTTTCATGACCATTTAAGGATGTCCAAAAGTACTTTTAAACCAGTGAAATATATTTTGAAGTATAATGTAGGTTAGTTTGTTGACCAATACAGTATACGTACAGCAAAATCTTTAAAAAATTGAGCTGTTGTGGTCTAGAAGTTCATTAATGTTTCTGCTTGCTATACAAATGGATATTAAAAGTTGAGTGTAAGTCACAGTAAAACTACAGCTTGTGCAGAATGCAAAAACTGTATGAATAGATGTTGCACACATGCATAGAGGACATTTGTAGTGTGTGCATTGGTGACCTCAATTATTATGCTATGGTCAGTTAGAACATTCCTCAGTGAAAAAAGGTCAAACTTGTTTGATTAAGGATATGTTGAGGGAAAAATCAGAGGAAGCAACTTTTGACTGTACTAATTTCATAGCAGCCATCCTTTTTGATAAGCTGCTCAACCGCTTTTCACAAAGTAGGCAGTGAATTACATAGGAATTTCAAATTAATATCAAAGTAGGGAGCCCCAGGCAGCCAATGCTACTATGGGGAAGATGTAATTATCTTTCTAGTAATTAAACTTTTCATAAATGCTTCAGTGGTTGGCACTTTAGCATGCTGAATGAATGGGAGATATACTATAATGTCATTGGCAAGATTGACTTTCCCTAAGAATCCCAAAGGGAGAGCCTAGAAGGACTCGTGGCCACTTAGTATACAGGGTTTCACTCCCCTATAGTGATCTACCTAAGAAGTGTTTTACCTGCAATCTATGGTTGTAAAAGTTTGGAAGGTAGAAGATCTTGATGTAATACTGTACCCTTTGATGATGAAAAGCAGTATGATGATGCCCTTTGAAAAAGTTGAAAACCACAGAATACAGCAGTGAGTGATTAAAGATGCCCTTGAACATTCCAGCTAGATAGTCGGCGCTCTATGTAAATATATTTGGCCCGACTCCTCCATGGACCTGTCCAAGTGATTTTTAGATGACATTGTACCTATTTCAACCACTTCCTCTGGCAACTTGTTCTATCTACTCACGACCCTCTGCATGGAAAAAGATGTTTCTCAGGTCCCTTTTAAATCTTTCCTTCTCACCTTAAAACTGTGATCCCTATGACCCCTAGTTTTGGATGCCTGTTCTGAGTAAAAGATGTCATCTGCCTTACCTATGCCTCTCATAAATTTAAATATTTCTATGCAGTCTCCCCTTTACGGACATTTCAGGAAATAAACTCCTACCTGGCCAACCTCTCCATATTACACCTTGCAAATCTTTTCTGTTAGTTTTCCAGTTTAACCATGCTTTGTTATAACAGGGTGATCAAAATTGTACAGAGTACTCCAAGTATGGCCTCACCAACATTTATGCAACTGAAACATAATGTCTTAACTCCTATACTCAGTGCTCACACTGATGAAGTCCAACGTGCTAAACACCTTTTTCACCACCCTGTTTGCCTGTGGCACCACATTCAATGGACAGTGCCCTTGTATTCCTAAGTCCTTCTGTTCCAATATCCTCCCTGGGGCGCTACCATTCATAGTATAAATCCTGCATTAATTTGACTTTCCAAATGCATCACCTCACACTTACCTGTATTGAAATCCATTTACTGTTTCTCAGCCCTCTTCCCTAACTGATCAAGATCTCTTGTATTCTTTGATAACTTTCTTGACTATAAGCAACACCTAGTTTTGTATTATCCACAAACTTGTGCATTTGAATCCAAATCACCTAGATAAATAACAAATAACTTAGGTCCCAACGCCACCCCTGTGGTGTATGTATAGTAACCGGTCTCCATTCCAAAAAAAACAGCATACAATCATCACCCTTTACTTCCTACTTTCAAGCCAATTTTGAATCCATATAATTAGTTCCCCTCAGATTCAGTGAGACCTAACCTTCCAAAATAGCCTACTATGCGGGTCCTTGTCAGAGGCCTGACTAAACTCCAACAGACAACATTCACTGCTCCAAGTCATCTACCTTTCTGATTACATCTTCAGAACAAAAACTCTAAAGAGGTTCATCAAGCAAAACTTCCCATGTACAAAGCCATGAGCCAAATTTTATTAGAGGATCAGAGGTAAAGGTTATCGATTTTAAATTCCTAAAGTGTTACTATTTCAGAGGACCTGTCCTGATCCCAGCACATAAATGAAATTGTGAAGGTCTAAAACATTGACAAACTTCTATAGATGTGTAGTGGTGAGTATATTGATTGCCTGCATCTCTTCTTGTTATGGAACCACCAATGATTTTGAATGGAAAATCCTACAAAAAGTAGCAGACTTGGCCCGGTACATCATGAGTAAAACCCTCCCAAAACTGTTGCAGGAAAGCAGCATCCATCATCAGGGATCTCCACCACCAAGTTCATGCTCTCTTCATACTGCTTCCATCCAGTAGAAGGTACAAGAGCCTCAGGACTCTCACTACCAGGTTCAACAACAGTTAATACCCCGCAACCATCACGCTCTTAAGCAAAACTATACTCAACTTCCCATCATTTAAATGTTCCCACAACTGATTAACTCACTTTCAAGAGCTTGTCATCTCATGATCTTGTCATTTGTTGCTATTTATGTATATTTGCTTTTGCACAGTTTGTTGTCTTCTACAGGATCTTTAATTGATCCTGTTATAATTACTATTCTATAGATTTGTTGAGTATTTCCCCAAGAAAATGAATCTCAAGGTTGTATATGTAACATAGATGTACTTTAATAATAAATCTACTTTGAACTTTGAACTCACTACTGATGTCGGGCTGACTAGCTTGTTGTTCCCCTGGCTTATTCTTGCTAAGCATCTTAAACGATGGAAATTTAGCAAACTTACCATCTTCAGGAACTATGCCATTGACTAACAGTGGAGCAAATAACTCTGGAAGGGTTTCTACAATTCCCTCTGTATCCTTCTACAGAGTCTGAGGATGTACTTGGTGAGGCAGTAAGTGTTAATGCAGCTTAATGCACTGTAAGGCTGCAAGTACCTCCTCCCTAGTAGTATGAATGTCCTCCAAAACATCTGCATTGTTTCCTGTATCTCTTGAGCAACAGCCATGACTTTCTCAGTGAACATCAAGGAATAATATCTGTTAAAAATCCCACCCATCTCTTGCAGTTCAAGATATAGGCAGCCCTGCTGATCTCTAGGAGGACCTGTTCTCTCTTTAGCTATGCTTTTACTCTTAGTATAGCTATGAATCTCCTGGGATTTTTCTTAATTTTTCCTGCCAGATCCACTTTAAGCCGTCACTTTGCCCTCCAGATTTTAGAAACATAGAAAACATACAGCACAATACAGGCCCCTCAGCCCACAAAGCTGTACCAAACAGGTCCCTAACTTAGAACTACCTAGGCTTTACCCATAGCCCTCTATTTTTCTAAGCTCCATGTACCCATCCAGGAGTCTCTTAAAAGTTTCCGCTTCCACCAATGCCGTCGGCATTCCATTCCACGCACTCACCAGTCTTTGCGAGAAAACTTAACCCTGACATCTCTGTACCTACCTCTAAGCACCTTAAAACTATGCCCTCTTGTGCTAGTCATTTCAGCCCTGGGGAAAATCCTTGACTATCCACATGATCAATGCTTCTAATTATCTTGTACAGCTCTGTCACGTCACCTCTCATCCTCCATCGCTCCAAGGAGAAAAAGCTGAGTTCACTCAACCTATTCTCATAAGGCATGCTCCCCAATCCAGGCAACATCCTTGTAAATCTCCTCTGCACCCTTTCTATGGTTTCCACATCCTTCCTATAGTGAGGCGACCAGAATTGAGCACAGTGCTCCAAGTGGGGTCTGACCAGGGTCCTATATAGCTGCAACATTACCTCTTGGCTCTTAAACTCAATCCCACAATTGATAAAGGCCAGTGCAACGTATGCCTTCTTATCCACAGAGTCAACCTGCATATCAGCTTTGAGTATCCTATGGACTCGGACCCCAAGATCCCTCTGATCCTCCACAGTGCCAAGAGTCTTAACATTAATGCTATATTCTGCCATCATATTTGATCTACCAAAGTGAACCAACTCACACTTATCTGGGTTGAACTCCATCTGCCATTTCTCAGCCCAGTTTTGCATCCTATCAATGTCCCGTTATAACTTCTGATAGCCCTCCACACTATCCACAACACCCCCAACCTTCGTGTCATTAGCAAATTTACTAACCCATCCAAAACACACAAAATGCTGGTGGAACACAACAGGCCAGGCAGCATCTATAGGAAGAAGTACAGTCAACTTTTCGGGCCAAGACTCTTCGTCAGGACTAACTGAAAGAAAAGATAGTAAGAGATTTGAAAGTAGGAGGGGGGGGGGGAATCCGAAATGATAGGAGAAGACAGGAGGGGGAGGGATAAAGTAAAAGCTGGAAAGGAATACACAGCTGGAGAAGGGAGAGGATCATGGGGATGGAAGGCCTAGGGAGAAAGAAAGGGGGAGGGGAGCACCAGTGGGAGATGGAGAATAGGCAAGGAGTGATTGTGAGAGGGACAGAGAGAGAAAAAAAGGAGATAAATAAATAATGGCGTAAGAAGGGGAGGAGGGGCATTAACGGAAGTTAGAGAAATCAGTGCTCATGCCATCAGGTTGCAGGCTACCCAGACGGAATATCAGGTGCTGTTCCTCCAACCTGAGTGTGGCTTCGTCTCGACAGTAGAGGAGGCCATGGATAGACATATCAGAATGGGAATGGGACGTGGAATTAAAATGTGTGGCCACTGGGAGATACTGCTTTCTCTGGCAGACAGAGCGTAGGTGTTCAGCGAAACAGTCTCCCAGTCTGTATCAGGTCCCAC
Organism: Hypanus sabinus; assembly: GCF_030144855.1. Classification (NCBI taxonomy): domain Eukaryota; kingdom Metazoa; phylum Chordata; class Chondrichthyes; order Myliobatiformes; family Dasyatidae; genus Hypanus; species Hypanus sabinus. Next base: position 112,153,091 of record NC_082712.1, on the reverse strand, counting down.
CAATATATAGAAGGCCGCACTGGGAACACTGGATGAAGTATATCACACCAGCTGACTCACAGGTAAAGTGTTGCCTCGCCTGGAAGGACTGTCTGTGGCCCTGAATGGTGGTGAGGGAGGAAGTGTAAGGGCAGGTGTAGCACTTGTTCCGTTTACAAGGATAAGTGCCAGGAGGGAGATCGGTGGGAAAGGATGGGGGGGACAAACGGACAAGGGAGTTGCGTAGGGAGCGATCCCTGCAGAAAGCAGAAAGAGGAGATTTTTATAGGACCAGTGCCATCAAGCACTTTTCATATCATAAGCCTTTCAATCCCAGAATCATTTTTGCAAATCTACTTTGAGCCCTCTCAAGTGTCAGCACATTCTTTCTTAGATAACTAGCCCAAGAATTGCTCACAATACTCCAAGTGAGGCCTCACTAGTGCCTTATAAAGCCTCAGCATTACGTCCTTGCTTTTATATTCTAGTTCTCTCAAAATAGAACATAGAATAGTACAACACATTACAAAATGAATGCAAACGTTGCATTTTGGGTCCTCACCACCGACTCAACCTGCAAATGAACCTTTAGGGAATCCTGCACAAGGACTCCCTAGTCCCCTGCATCATAGATGTTTGAATTTTCTTTCCATTTAGACCATAGTCAAAATTCAGATTTTTCAGTTTCCCAAGCACCTTCTCCCTAGTATTGGCAACTTCACTAACTTCTGCCCCTTGACTTTCTGAAAACTTCTGGCATACTGCTAGTGTCTTCCATAGTGAAGGCTGATGCAAAATACTTATTCAGTTCATCTGCTATTTTCTTGTCATCCATTAATTACTACCTCTCCAGCATCATGAAGTTACTGTTAGTACTGTGAAGGAAACGGATAGATTGTTGCTAATGTAACGACAAAATTGAATTCTTAATCTTTAAGCAAGGAAACCTCTAAAATCCAATTTTAAGCCATATGTAACTAATTGTTAAACCTGATTTTGTGTATTTCTTTATCTCTGTTAAGTTAACTGTTATCAGGTATGTTTCAAGGAATTTGTATGAGGTGCGGTAGGTTGAAATAATTCTGAACTGCATGTTAAAAAGGTCAATGAATCTCAATCCACTACTCTTGATTTTTTTTTCTAGGAAGCATATTGATTAGGTAGAAAATTATAGATGAAAAGCCATCACCTTGAAAAAATCATTTTAATCCAAATTGTTTAAACTATATTATTTAAGGTCAAATAATATCCAGTGTCCATAAAAACTGAAATGTTTTGAATTAACTGCCTGACCTTAATATTTTGTAATTTGCTGCTTTACTTTAGCATTAATTCACTTTGCTACCAAATTACAGTTTTGCCATTGAAAAGAGAAAAGATATTACTTAACCTGAGAGGTCGTCTTAAGTAAAGTAACAAGACTATTTTAGAGGCTTAAGGCAAATTTCCTTCATTATGCTAAATTTATTTGATAAATATATAAGATGAATATGATCTTTTGAAAATCATATTTTTACTTAACAACTGGTGAATCTAATGAATATTTCTAGTATTTGCAACTTAATTTTTTTAACCTAGGGCCACATGGAGTTGATATTGAATATGGAGATATTGCAATACGGGGTTCCAAAAATGCCGCTAAGTGTTTCCGTGGTCCCAGGTCCTGCTTGTGGCAACATAATCGTGATGGGATTGTTTACATACCATATACAATTGATAGTGTCTTCAGTAAGTCAGATTATTTTTCCCAATATTTTGCTATTGATAAATACATTACTGAAAAATTGCTGTAGTTGTTATAATGAAATACTATGTAAGAAATACATTTTAATATAAGATTTATTATGGTATGATGTTTGTTGTTTTAACTTTCACTGTTATACTGTATGAAGTATTACAAAGAACTCATAGTTCTGTTAGGTTAAGACTTTGAACCCACCTGTTCACTATTATTGTAATTCCTTATTCTGGATTTGTTTATTTTAATAGATATGTTTCCAATGTATACATAGAAAAGCTCTAAAAGGATAGAAATAACTTGTGAAAAATAAATAAGGTAACATTTGATTAAACATTCAGAAATGATAACACCAATGTGAAGATATTTAGAGACAGAAGTAATTTAAGGGATGGGGAGTTCACTATCTCTCCAACTCAATAAGAGAGATTTCTTTTGACCATAGTACCATTAGTATTTATAAAGGAAGGGATGTGGTTCAATACTGCACACTTCCTTCCATTCTGATAAAAACAACCATTCACCACCAGTTAGCCCTTCCAGTTTATTGGTCAGTTTGTATCCACGAAGATCCTTTAATCACATTTGTTCGATTTTTTTTTCTCTTAACAATTCATTTATGTGACCATTAATCAAACAATCTTTTTTTAAGTTAGAGTTGTCTCTTTTGTTCATGAATTGAAATGATTACAAGTCTGAGGTCTGGTATTTCTAATGCATGCCATAAGTTGCAGTTATGGAAATGACCATTTAACCTGTGGGAATTCTCCTGCAAAATTCAGATTTGACTGAAGGGGGGAAGAAGAATTCCACTGACAGTTTGTGTTGGAATGGAAATTATGGTGGTAAATGAGGAGGCTGAGAGAAATGAAAATAGGAGCCTTGGTTAGGGAAATAGAATTAGGTTGAGGGCTAGTAGGAGCAGGCTGGGAAAGGAGATTTGAGCTGGTGGCAAGGGTTAAGGGGTTTAGTTAAAAGGAAGAAGAATTAAGATTTGCCTTGGGTTAAGGTTGGAGGCCCCAAACTTGGGCTGACAATGGGGCAGGGTATTGGAGACCATAGATCACTGGTGACTTTGATAGTGGCTGTGAAGGAAGTTTGATTGGAGTTTATATCTTCCATCAGCGTTTTGGCAGATTAATGTTTGGCAGTTTGTGAGATCAAAAAAATTGGAAGATTAAGTGGATTAACTGTGACATCATGGTGGTTGGGGAAATAATCAATACTAATTAATTATGATTAATTATAAGTTATTAATACCAACTTATAATTAATCATAATAATTAAAACCAAGTAAGGAACTCACCTGACAGTGTACCAGTATGGCATTAATTTAGGAAAATGTAAGCATTCAGTTTGGCATTGCCAGTAGCAGTCCATAATTGAAGGTGTTATTAAGGCTATGACCAACTGATCAGGAGGTTGGTGAGCCTGGAAGCAAAGTAATACTCAGTGTCACCACATCCAACCCCAGCGTTCTGATAATTTTAAGTACTTTCAGGATCAATATTACTTATGCTGCTATCACTGTAATATATGACGTACTGCAGGAAGACCTCCCGTCATGTTTTTGTGCCTGGACTATTCCCACTGTTGAGGCTGTAATTACATTAATATATACATTACTTGCTAAAGTACTTTGCAAGTGGCAACTGCAGATCTTTCACGAGGAAATCTGCAGATGCTGGAAATTCAAACAGTATCACACACAAAATGCTGGTGGAACACAGCAGGCCAGGCAGCATCTATAGGGAGAAGACTGTCGACGTTTTGGGCTGAGACCCTTCGTCTAGTCTTGACAAAGGGTCTCGGCCCGAAACATCGACAGCGCTTCTCCCTATAGATGCTGCCTGGCCTGCTGTGTTCCACCAGCATTTTGTGTGTGTTACTGCAGATCTTTGTCTTGTTTCCCAGTTTGTTATTCATTACTGCATTAGATAGATCATCTAGGCCTTATTCTCAAAAAGAAATAATTTCAGTGAGAAGCAGATGGCATGAAGTGGTGGTATTTGGCAGCTTTTCTGGCTTCCCCTAGTTCAAGAAAAAAAAATCCATTCAGCAGCCAGCACTACCTAAAGGGATGGATTCTGAAATATGAAGATTATTCTCCACCACTTTGACTCCACAGACCAATGTACACCCTAGCCACTGCAACAAAACATTAATACAGGTGCTACCAAATACCAGCAAGGTAATGGAATATGGCATGGGCTGCCTTAAATTGAGATTGGATTACCTATATCTGTCCAAGAGTGCCTGCAGTATATTGCAAGCAGATATGGAGACTTTGGCAGTATTTGATGCACATTGCACAATCCAACAAGTCATTGACAGAGGAAGATGAGTAAGAATACTTACTTAGTCTGAAAAGAAGAAGGGAATAGTAGATTAATAGGTAGATGTTCTTGTTCAGCATGCGTGAGATGACCATTGACTGTAATTATAAGGGATTCTTTAATAAAGTAATTTCCCAAAGAACTTGAAAAAAAAATCTCAGGTAGCTTTTTCTGTACTACACTTCTTAACACCAAAATATTACCAAACTACAATATCAAGAGGCCAAACGATTGATAAAATATTTCCTACTTTGCATCTCTATCTCCAGTTTCTCCAGTTACGTGACTACCTTGTTACAAAATCTCCGTATTCCAGATGGGTGGTTTGTCGTTTAAGGAACTCAAATCCTTTCATAAAATGAATCATCAGTGTGGATCTCTGTTCTATGGGTTTTTAATCATAACATTCTGATAGTTCATGCGAACTCTCATTCCCAGAGATTATGACTATCCTACAGTTGGCACTTCATGCCAGCCTCTTTTTATGATGGCCTTGGCCAATTACATACACTTCCCTGCCCTCTATGTAGTTTATAGTTAGAGGCTTTCTCCTGCCATCTATCAAGGTTTGCATTCCCTCTTTTGAGTTTTGTTGTTACTGTCTCCCACCCTGCAGACTGTCTTTATTGCAGTCATATTCTGCATTGGTGATACGCAGCTGCCTTGCAGAGGCCTGAGGGTCTTCTCAAAATACTGTTCAGCCAACTGTCAGGAGATGCATGAAATAGTATGGCCCCCTTTTACTGCTTGTTTATGCAGGTAAATCTATCCAATTCAAATTCATATTGTATTTTCGTAAATTCTGTTTGAAGGGGACTCAAATTGGAGTTAATTCTGAACACAAGCATATTTTAACATATGAGAAATGAATGCAATCCAACTTCTCGTCATCCCTTGTCCCAGGAATGACCAGAAATGTTAATTCAAGTCTGAATTCATCCCAAGCTTCATTACAAATTACCCCAAACTGAGCACCTTCATGCAGAAGTTCCTGCAGGCACATGAGTGATTTGCATTCAGAAGTACCTAGTTCAAGTTTTGAAGCAATACAAAGTAGCTCAAGCATCTCATGTTTAACTCAAAAAATGCTATGTTTTCTTTTTGCGTGATACTGAAAAAGCAGCAGAATGCCATCTTCTGCTGAAAGTTATGATTCCACAATCTTATCATTCGTATCTAGGAAGAGGGTGATGCACTATGGTAACTCAGAGGTACCGTAGTTGTAGTCTCTTTCTTGAATGTGACAAACTCTAACTGTAGTGACCACAAAGCAGTCTTCTCACTGTATTTCACAGAGAATATCATTACTAGAATACGCTCTAACTGTTCTACACCCAGTGGAGAAGAACTAAGTCATGCTGTGGATTCCATCCATTTAGAGGCACAAGATGCATGGTCTACTGGTAAATAGTGATCCCTGTTTGCTTCTAAGACATGGGTTAGATATAGCAGTCTTCTCACAGCTCTGGAAAAATATCACCAAAATTGTCTCTGTGGAATTCTCCAAGTTCTCTCGAAAGATAGACAAACCACATCATTGCCCTGTCCTGAACTAGCACTGCCAACAGTGAGAGCATAGTTATATTCAGTTGACTGCTTTGGGTAGGCCATGTCATTTGTTAATGGGAAGCAATTAAAGGGAAAATAACTTTATTTATCAAATGTACATCAAGACATTGAAACATACAGTGATATGCATCATTTGCGTCAACAACCATCAAAAGCCAAGGATGTGCTGGAGGCAGACTGCAAGTTTTGGCATGCTCCAGCAACAACATAGCATTCCCACAACTTACTTATCCCAACCTGTATGTCTGGAATGTGGGAGAAAGGAGGAGCACCTAGAAGGAACCCATTCGATCACAGGGAAACATACAAACGCATTACAGACAGCAACAGGAATTGAACGTGGTTGCTGGCTCTGTAAAGCATTAGGTTAGAAGAAAAAATTCAAGGATGTGCTCTTAAAGTGAAGAAGTAATAATTAGAATATACTGAGAATCTTGAATCCATGAATTAGGGGCGCAAAGAAGCCCAGTGTAGATGGTTACCTCAGAAACCACCCACCCAGCCAGCTAGTCAGATATCTACCACATACATGGAAAATTCAGTGAGCCCTATATTGGCCTCTTCCGTTACTCACAAAACCCAACTGGAAGTAACATATTGTAGCGGTGTGCTACAAACAGCGCTAAAATTACGACACGGAGTCGGTAACTGCAGTCGAAGGAAAAACTTTATTCGAAAACTTCAGCCTCACTTTTAAGCCTCTGTCAACCGGCCCCCCATGGCGAAGAGGCTCCAAAGCTCTGTGCTCGCAAACCCCCGTAGGCTATCTAATTGTGAGTCGGTTCGCATACGCTAGGAAATGAGCCGCCACATAACCCCCCCCCAGAACCGGCGATACACCCCCCAATGTCCACAGCCTGGGCCAGAACCTGCTTGGGAGGTCGGCCTCTGCGCCGAGGCGCCGGAAACTCGGCCGGTTGCGCCAGGTCCACATGGGCCGGCTTGAGGCGGTCCACCGTGAAAACCTCCTCCTTCCCCCCAACGTCCAGCACGAACGTGGACCCGTTGTTCCGGAGCACCGTAAACGGCCCCTCGTATGGCCGCTGCAGCGGTGGCCGATGCCCGCCCCTTCGTACAAACACAAACTTACAGTTCCGTAGGTCTTTGGGTACGCAGGTCGGGTGCCGCCCATGCTGTGAAGTGGGTATGGGGGCCAGGTTACCGAGCTTCTCGCGAAGTCTGCCCAGGACTGCAGCGGGTTCTTCCTCTTGCCCCCTCGGGGCTGGTAGGAACTCCCCGGGGACGGCCAGGGGCGCGCCGTATACCAACTCGGCCGACGAGGCGTGCAGGTCGTCCTTGGGCGCTGTGCGGATGCCGAGAAGGACCCAGGGAAGCTCGTCCGCCCAGTTGGCTCCTCGCAGGCGGGCCATGAGGGCCGACTTCAGGTGACGGTGGAAACGCTCCACTAGCCCGTTCGACTGTGGGTGGTAGGCAGTGGTGTGGTGCAGCTGAGTCCCCAAAAGGCTGGCCATAGCTGACCACAGGCTGGAGGTGAACTGGGCGCCTCTGTCGGAGGTAATGTGGGCTGGTACACCAAAGCGGGATATCCAGGTGGCGATCAGGGCTCGGGCGCAAGATTCGGAGGTGGTGTCGGTGAGCGGGACCGCCTCTGGCCATCTTGTGAACCGGTCCACGATAGTCAGGAGGTAACGCGCTCCGCGCGACACTGGCAGGGGGCCCACGATATCCACATGAATGTGGTCGAAACGCCGGTGGGTGGGATGGAACTGCTGCGGTGGGGCTTTGGTGTGCCGCTGAACCTTGGCCGTCTGGCAGTGCATGCACGTCCTGGCCCATTCACTGACCTGTTTGCGGAGTCCGTGCCAAACGAACCTGCTGGAAACCATCCGGACAGTTGTCCGGATGGAGGGATGCGCCAAGTTATGAATGGAGTCGAAAACACGTCGCCGCCAGGCTGCGGGGACGACCGGACGGGGCTGGTTGGTGGCGACGTCACAGAGTAGGGTCCTCTCACCTGGGCCCACGGGGAGGTCCTGGAGCTGCAAACCAGAGACTGCAGTCCTGTAACTCGGAATCTCCTCATCTACCTGCTGTGCCTCTGCCAGTGCCTCAAAGTCTACCCCTTGGGAAAGGGCATGAACGGTAGGGCGAGAGAGCGCATCCGCCACGACATTGTCCTTACCCGAGACGTGCCGGACATCCGTTGTGTATTCAGAGATGTAGGACAGGTGGCGTTGCTGGCGGGATGACCAGGGGTCGGATGCTTTCGTAAACGCAAAGGTAAGCGGTTTGTGGTCCGTGAACGCGGTGAAGGGCCGACCTTCTAGGAAGTACCTGAAATGCCGGATTGCCAGGTAGAGCGCCAACAGTTCCCGGTCAAAAGCACTGTACTTGAGCTCGGGTGGCCGCAGGTGTTTGCTGAAAAACGCCAGGGGTTGCCAGCGACCTGCGATGAGCTGCTCCAGCACCCCACCGACTGCCGTGTTTGATGCGTCCACTGTGAGGGCGGTAGGGGTGTCCATTCTGGGATGTACTAGCATTGCGGCGTCAGCCAAAGCTTCCTTCGTTTGAACGAAAGCGGCGGCGGACTCCTCGTCCCAGGTAATGTCCTTGCTCGGACCCGACATCAGGGCGAACAGGGGGCGCATGATCCGGGCAGCTGAAGGGAGGAAGCGGCGGTAGAAATTGACCATACCTACGAATTCCTGAAGGCCTTTGACCGTGGTGGGTCGGGGGAAGTGGCGGACCGCATCTACCTTAGCGGGCAGAGGGGTTGCCCCGTCTTTAGTAATCCTGTGGCCCAGGAAGTCAATGGTATCAAGTCCGAACTGGCATTTGGCAGGGTTGATTGTAAGACCGTACTCACTCAGTCGGGCGCAGAGTTGACGGAGGTGGGACAGATGCTCCTGACGACTGCCGCTGGCTATGAGGATGTCATCCAAATAGATGAACGCGAAGTCCAGGTCCCGTCCCACCGCGTCCATTAACCGCTGGAACGTCTGTGCGGCATTCTTCAGGCCGAACGGCATGCGGAGGAACTCGAAGAGGCCAAACGGGGTGATGAGAGCCGTCTTGGGGACGTCGTCAGGATGCATCGGGATTTGATGGTACCCTCGGACAAGGTCGACCTTGGAGAAGATCCGGGCGCCGTGCAGGTTTGCCGCAAAGTCCTGAATGTGCGGCACAGGGTAGCGGTCCGGTGTGGTAGCCTCGTTCAGCCTGCGGTAGTCGCCGCACGGTCTCCAGCCCCCCGTCGCTTTGGGCACCATGTGCAGGGGGGAAGCCCAGGGGCTGTCGGACCGCCGGATGATCCCCAATTCCTCCATTCTCTGGAACTCCTCCTTCGCCAGTCGGAGCTTGTCCGGGGGAAGCCGCCGAGCACGGGCATGGAGGGGTGGTCCCTGTGTCGGGATGTGGTGCTGTACGCCTTGCCTGGGCATGGCTGCTGTGAACTGCGGTGCCAGAACCGATGGGAACTCCGCCAGGACCCTGGTGAAGTCGTTGTCGGACAGCATGATGGAGCCGAGGTGAGGGGCTGGCAACTGGGCCGCGCCCAGGGAGAACGTCTGAAAGGTCTCGGCGTGTACCAGTCTCTTCCTGGGCAGGTCAACCAGCAGGCTGTGAGCTCGCAAAAAATCCGCACCCAGAAGCGGTTGGGCTACGGCGGCCAGTGTGAAGTCCCACGTGAACTGGCTGGGGCCGAACTGTAGCTGCACCTGACGGGTGCCATAGGTCCTTACTGTGCTGCCATTCACGGCCCTCAGGGGGGGACCCGGTGCCCTGCTGCGAGTGTCGTAACTTGTCGGAGGTAAAACGCTGACCTCAGCCCCAGTATCGACCAAAAAGCGGCGTCCCGACCTGCTATCCCACACATACAGGAGGCTATCCCGATGGCCAGCCGCCGTAGCCATCAGCGGCGGCTGGCCCTGGCGTTTCCCGGGAACTTGCAGGGCGGGCGGCAACGGCGGGCTTCTGCGCCCCACCGCTGGTGGTAGAAGCACCAGTGGTCATTGGGCCGGGGGTTAGTGGGCTCTGCGGCCGGGCCTGGACTGGTTTGCTGCCGGGAGCGTGGCTGGGAGATCTGTGCGATGGACGCCCCGCTCACCTTTTTGGCGTTCCACAGCAAGTCCGCCCGGGCTGCCACCTTCCGGGGGTCACTGAAATCCGCGTCGGACAGCAGCAGGCGTATGTCCTCGGGCAGCTGCTCCAGGAATGCCTGCTCAAACATGAGGCCTGTGTGTCCCTCGGCCAGAGACAACATCTCGTTCATTAAAGCCGATGGAGGTCTGTCGCCCAAGCCATCCAGGTGCAGTAAACGGGCAGCCCACTCGCGCCGTGAGAGTCCGAAAATCCTGAGGAGCAGGGCTTTGAATTCCGTGTACTTGCCGTCTGCCGGGGGCGACTGTACGAACTCCGCGACCTGGGCCGCTGTGTCCTGGTCGAGGGAGCCCACCACGTAGTAGTAGCGGGTGTCTTCTGAGGTGATCCGGCGAACGTGGAATTGGGCTTCGGCTTGCTGGAACCATAGGTCCGGGCGCTGTGTCCAGAAACCCGGCAGTGTCAACGAAACCGCATGAACAGAGGCGGCGTCGGTCATTTCTGGTCCAAAAATCGTTTGGACCGTCGGGGTCACCAATTGTAGCGGTGTGCTACAAACAGCGCTAAAATTACGACACGGAGTCGGTAACTGCAGTCGAAGGAAAAACTTTATTCGAAAACTTCAGCCTCACTTTTAAGCCTCTGTCAACCGGCCCCCCATGGCGAAGAGGCTCCAAAGCTCTGTGCTCGCAAACCCCCGTAGGCTATCTAATTGTGAGTCGGTTCGCATACGCTAGGAAATGAGCCGCCACAATATCCTCAACCCCAAGTGACTGTCTAATGCAACAAAAAATTGAAAAAGCAAAGTTATGTGATTAAAATTTTAAATGAAAAAAATGCAGATGTTAGAAGTCTGGAACACACACAAAAAAGCAGGAGAAACAGTGATTCAGGTAGCATCTATGGAGGGAAATAGACAATCAATGTTTTGGGACAAAACCCTTCATCAAGGGTTCCTCCAGCTCCTTTGTGTGATTAAAATTTTGATTTTCTTTCACTTGTTCCACAGGTTCAAGTTCTAAGTTGGAGCAAGGCAAACTTTGACTATTAAACAGCAGTTTGCAAAAGTTGGAGTGGCTGTTTGTGGGCAAAGTGACCACCAAAAAGTGGGAGGTTTTTAAATGTGATATAGTGAAAGCTCAAAGTCAAATGTTCCTATTAGAGTGAAAGGCAAAGTTGATTAAATGAGGTAACCCTGCATAATGGCATATTAAAGCCCTGGCCAGGATAAGATGTCAGCAGGTCATGTATGTATCTTCTCTTCTGGCTATCCATCCCATGGGATGATGATGGTTCCTTTCAGTCAGTTAGTGGGGTGGTACCCCACTCCTCAGAAAGGAACAGCATGTGCGTGAATGGATTTTAGGTGGGTAGCGGGTTGCACAGGTCTAGACCCACCCTCTTGACATCTCCTCCCAGATCCAGTGGCATGGTGGGGTCCAAGATGGCTGGGGGAAGTTCTGTTGCAGTGAGTGGCCAGATCAAGCTTTGATACAAGGGATGCCCTTTCCGTGCTTCATGGCATGTGTTTGCTAGATGGTGGTTGACCCTATGAGAGGGTTCATCCGCCTTTTGACAGGTCTCGTTTTTCATCCTGCAGGGTGTCTAGCCACCCTCCTCTCCGGGCAAGCCTGGTGAGGCACCCGGTTTTGTTGCCGACCACCCGACCGTGCGACAGATAGTACTGGGTTACATGGGACCAATAGCACTCAGACCTGTGACATGTATGTATAAGCACCTGGGATCGGGAATCCATGGTGGAATATAGGGAATGCAGAAATATATTCAAGAAGACAATCAGGAATGCAGAAACAGGGCAAAATAGCTTTGGCAGAGAAGACCATGGAGAATCCGAAGAGATTTTATAATAACATTAAGGAAAAAAGATGACCCAGAAAGGAAATAATGACCCTCAAAGACCAAAGTGGACATCATTGCTTGGAGCTGCAGAAGATGAACTAGGTGTTCAATAAATATTTTTCCTCCATGTTTGGAGAAAGACATTAAGACTTCTGATCTAGGAAAAGAAATTGAGGATGCCTTTAGGGTAAGCTATATTACAACAGAAGATGTGCTGTATATCTTAAATATATGAAGGTAGATAAATCTATGGGGTCTGACTAGGTTTATCCAAGAACACCGGGAGGGTAGAGAAGAAATTGTGAGACCTTAGCTGTGAGATTTATATCATAGTTGGCCATAGATGAGGTTCTGGTAGATTAGAGGGCAGTGAATGTTTTCCCTTAGTTTAAGAAGGGCTGAAAAGGGAAAACTTGGGAACTATTGATCAGTAAGCCTGATGTGTGATAAGTAAGTTATTGGAGAGGATTCTGAGTGATAAGATTATATGCATCTGGAAAGATGGGTTAATTAAGGATAGTCACATGTCTTTGTGCACAGGAGGTCAAATCCTATGAACTTGATCGAGTTTTAAGATGAATTAACCAAGAAGGTCAATGAGGAGCAGGGTGGTGGAAGTGGTCTTTGTGGACTTCATTAAGGCCTTGATAAAGTTCCACATGATAGACTGTTCTGGAGTATTTGAATCATGGTTCAGTGCAAAAAAAGTGTTAACTGAGCTGGTAACCACATGCCAAAAAAGATGGGCTCTGAACAACTATGCCAAGTTGGTGCCAGTATTCTCTATGTTTCTTGTCCAAGGTTTTCTATTGACATAATGAATTTGGAACTATTCCACTATAGTTAACTTAGGATTTGTGTACTCCCCATCTAGCCTCAAAGTGAATTATAGCTGTCAATAGATTTAGAAATATTTTCATTGGTTCTCTTAATCAAGTTTTGTCAAATAATTATGATAAAATAAGGTTTCTTTAGAGTTGGTATCAATTACATGACATTCTTTGGTTCCTCATGCTATTGAGTCAGCAAATTAATATCAGGCATTCTACTATTTGTGTACTCTTTGAAATTTGCTTATGAAATTGGATTACTATTCTACATCAATTCAAAGTGCATATGTGTCACTATATATAATAGTATGTGGGCATACTCAATAAATTCAGTAGCCATAATATAATCAATGAACGATCGCACCAACAGGGCAGACAACCAATGTGGAAAAGTCAACAAATTGTGCAAATACAGAAAGAAACAAAAATATAATACATTAACAGGCAATAAATATCAAGTACATAAGGCAAAGAGTCCTTGAACACGAGTACGAAGCTTGTGGGAACAGTTCAGTGCTGGGGCAAGTGAAAATGAGTGAAGTTATTCCCTCAGGTTCAAGAGCCTGATGGTTGAAGGGTAGTAAGTGTTCCTGAACCTGATTCTGAGCTCTGAGGCTCCTGTACAACCTTCCTGATGGCTGTAGAGAGGCAGGAGCATAACCTGGTTAGAGAGGTTCCTTGATGATAAATGTTGTTTTCCTGCGAAAATTTTGTTTTCCTGTGTAGATGTGCTCAATAATGGGAAGAGCTTTATTCATGATAAACTGGGCTGTATGCATTATTTATTTTTAGGATTTTCTATTCAAGGGTATTGGTATTTCTATGCAAGCCTGTGATGCAGCCAGTCACTATACTCTCCACCACACATCTAGAGAAGTTAGTCAAAGTCTAATGCTGAAACTTTGCAAACTCCCAAAGGAGTAGGGGTGCTGCCATGCTGTCTTTGTAATTGCACTTGTGCTGGGCCCAGGACAGATCCTCTGAATTAGTAACACTGAGGAATTTTAAGTTGCTAACCCTCTCCACCTCAGATTCCCCCGATAAGGACTGGCTCGTGGACCTCCAGTTTCATTCTTTGGTGTCAGTAATCAGCTCCTTGGCCTTGCTGACATTGAATAGGAGGTGGTTGTTGTGGCTCCATTCAGGCACATTTTCAGTCTCCCTCCTATATACTAATATGTCAATGGAGTGCCTGCACCATTATCTTTCATGCTTCCAAGGAACTATTCTTGGCTCTTCCTATTTCTCATTTGACTCCATTTCTGCTTCAGTCTACCTACTTAGCTGAAATTTTAACATTTCTTTGAGCTAAGAAAATTACATTTCCAGTGCATTTCTGGCTGTATGTTCTAATTCTGTCAAAAACTAACACAAACATAGATCTGTTTAGGCATCTCCCCTATGTTGAGTTAAAGTTAAGGCAAACCACATTCTTAAAACTCAGAATCTGAATAAGCTTTGTTATAACTGACTTGCATGATATGCAAAGATATAAAATTACTATAAGTTACATTTGTTTCAAATCTCTTCATGTTTTCAATGCTTCTTTCTCTGCAAGCTCTTCAAATCTATATCTAGGTTACATAGATTTATATGGCATGGAAATAGGCCATTTGGCTCAACTCATCTATGTCAACCAAAATGTCTACCTAAATACAGTAATCCAATTTGCCTTGTTTAGCCCATATTCCTCTAAATCTTTTCTTTCCATGTACCTGTCTGAATGACTTCAAAACATTGAAATTGTATCCAGCTACAAAGCTGCCTCTGACAGCTCATTTCATTTACCCATCACCCTCTATGTGAAAAGCTTGCTATTCAGGTCCATTTTAAATCCTTCCACTCTCACCTTAAATCTAATTCCACTAGTTTTATACTTTTCTACCCTAGTGCTGGTGGGAGGTTTCAAATTTGAGGCCATATGGCAGTATCTACCTGAGATAGTCCAGGTGATTCTATTTAAAGGAAAAGTTTACAAATTGGAGGCTTCAAAAGGGTCATATCAAGAACCCAGAGGCAGCATGTTCCTGTCAAGCTGAAGGATAGATTATGTCAATATCAGGGAACCCTTCCTGAATAGAGATATCAAGGCTCTGGTAAGGAAAAATAAGGAAGCATACATCACATTAGGCAGCATGTTACAAGAAAATCCCTCAACAAATATAAAGCTTTAAACCCAAGCTAGAGGATATGAGATTGATTTGGCAGGCAGGATTAAAGAAAATCCCAAGAGGTTATTCAGTTAAAAATAACCTCAGTCCATCAGTGAATGTGGAATCTCCCAGTAGCCACTCATTGTGAGCCCTTGCCTGTGCACTCTGCTCATACACAACTGCATGGACAAACACCCAAGTAATCTCTGTCAAGTTTATCAACAACGTGCCATGCTGGGGCTCATCACTAACATCAATGAGACTGCCTACAGGGAAGAGGTGGAAGAGCTCGATACACGGTTCTATGTAAATAACCTCTTCCTCAATATTAGCAAGAAAAAGGAGATGGTTATTGACTGGCAACTCCTGCGATGCTGCTGGTTCCAAACTGTATCGGTCTCTACCATTCCTTTGGGTTCATCAGATGAGTAGAGAGGGGGACATGCTACATGGGCAACAGCTCTCCATATCGTACTGCCCAGGCTTACGTGTCTAGACAGCTGGGACACAATATCCATGGTCAACTCTGACTAACAGAGACCTCAGAGAAGTACTTATATTTGTTGTGTTTTTTTTATTATTGTGTTCTTTATCTTACTGTGTTTAATTATTTTGTTCTCTTTTACGCTTGTGTACTGGAAATGACATTGTACAATCTTGAGTCTTGTATACAAATGGCAGTTACTAGACTCCCATTATTTCTTTCTCTGCTTTAAAACTAGCATTCAATTTGAATTGAATTACCTGATTTTAAAAGTCTCTTTGGCTTATGCTAGCCATGTTCTGCTTTCCTTCATTGGATTTTTGAATAATTGCATTATATTTTTTTACAGTTTGTAAGTTATATGCTTGTGCAAAGTGGATTGTAATAAATGATAAACAATATTTTATTTTTGTAACTATAGGTAAGTCACAACAGGCTGTTATACACAAGGCCATGCAGCAGTTTGCTATTCTAACGTGTATAAAGTTCGTATATAGACAGCAAGAACAACATTATATTCAGATAATCTCAGGATCTGGGTAAGTTCATGAATATTGATATTCAAATCTATGTCTTTTAGTGTCTGCTGTAGTTATTATGTGAACAAACTGATAGAATATGAAAGTTGTTGTGTATGTGATCGGTTACACAACAAAACTATAAATAAGAACACTGGAGACTGGAGCTAAGTTAACAAGGGTGTTTACTTATGGAACCCGAACTGAACACATATATACATATCAATACACGCCTTATAGTGTATGCTCAATAACATGTTACTACTACATAAAATAGTCACATATTATGCAGTAGGCTATATGGTACGCTCCTCCCCTTTTATTTTAAAAGTGTATCAACTGTTTCTTTTCTGGGGCACTATGCTAAACAAATACTGTATGTGTACCCTTAATATACAAATGCCCACCAACTGTTTAATTAGTAACTTAATAATATGAAATTATAACAAAGTAACATAATAATAATAACTGAAGTCTCTGCCTTCTCTGCCTCTCTGGGTAACGTCTGCCCTGCAATGTTTGATTTGGGGAATTAGTCTCCACAGATACATCAGGTGGGTTCTCACAGGCTTATCTGTGGACGAGGTTGATGTGGTCACATCAGGAGTGTGTGCTTCTATGTCCAGGGAGTCCAGGCAAGGTGTTACTGAGTTTTTCACCTGCGCATCCAGGATTAGATCCACATGATGTCTCCATACATTCTCTCCTACACATACTCCATACATCAGTGGCCCGTCTATGGCGGAAATTATACCCGGGTGCTACTTTTCAGTCCGGTAATTCCGTGCGAGAACTGACTGTTCCACACTGAAGCTCCGTGTTGACTTAGCATTCAAGTGTTTGAACTGTCTGTTCTCCACATCACGCCGTACATTTGGTTTGAGAAGATCCATACTGGACCTCAGGTTACTGTTTAGAAACATCATTGCTGGAGTCTGGTTAGTAGCATGTACTGCATTAAGATGGGCAAGGAGGAAGTTGTTGCCTATCTTGTGTTGTAGTGGTCGATTTTCACTGTCCTTTGCCTTCAGGGCTTCCTTAAATGTTTGTACAAATCTTTCTGCCAAGCCATTTGCGGATGGGTGGTAAGGAGCTGATGTAAAGTGTTCGATTCCATTACTCTTCACAGAACTTTGGAGTTCTTCAGAGACAAGTTGTCGTCCATTGTCTGTACAGATTTGCTCTGGTGTGCCATTTCTGGTGAACATGGTCCTCAGCACTGTATGTGTAGCTGTCTGATGTGGCTGTCTTCACTTTGATGAAGACCATTTGTAATTGAAGGCCATTTGTAATGCGCATCAACGGCGATTAAAAAGATAGAGTCCATGAATGGTCCAGCAAAGTTGATGTGCACTTACTGCCATGGTGGCTATTCGTGGCTATTCCCACGGATGGAGAGGGGCTTGTGGTGGTGTGTTCTGGATCTTTCGACATCCAGAGCAGTTCTTGGTCACGTCCTCAATTTGATTCCTGGCCACCACACAAAGCACGGGCAAGACCTTTCATCTTCACGGTACCCAGGTGCCCCTCATGCAGTT
This sequence comes from Hypanus sabinus, assembly GCF_030144855.1. Taxonomy (NCBI): domain Eukaryota; kingdom Metazoa; phylum Chordata; class Chondrichthyes; order Myliobatiformes; family Dasyatidae; genus Hypanus; species Hypanus sabinus. The sequence goes on along the minus strand of NC_082712.1, from coordinate 112,136,027 downwards.
CCTCCAGGACTCTGGTGCGTAACTTGGGAGGAATCACAACTTGTGAGCCACACATTAGTATTCCCCGACAACTGCTCCTTCCTTGCTGAAAAGGCTGGAATCAGTGTGTTACTCCAAGCTGGCCATCCCTTTACTGTAATATCATACACTTTTGACAACGTAGGGTCATTGAATGTTTCCCTTTCAATGAGGCTGTTTGTTACTGGTAATTGTTCAACTATTGTTGTGTGATAGATCTCTGCTGGATCCATTTGTGTAGATGCCTCAGAAATGGGCAGTGGTAACCATGACAGACCATCTGCTTGGTCCCCTTGTGTTCAATGTCATACCTGTGACCTCCTAAGAAAAGGGACCATCGCTGTAGCCTTTGTGCTATAATCACTGGGACGCCTTTTCTTGAATTGAAGATTGACACAAGTGGCTGATGGTCAGTCAACAGAGTAAACTTTTGGCCGGTAATGACTAAATTTCTTGACTCCCCACACGAGGCTTAGGGCTTCTGTCAATCTGTGTGTAGTTGTGTTCAGCTGAAGTTAACGTTCTTGAGGCAAAGGCTATTGGTCTTTTGGAGCCATCTGGAAACTTCTGTGATAACACAGCTCCTATCCCACAGGGCAAGGCATCACAAGCTAGTCAGATAAGTAAGGAGGGGTCAAGGTGCGCGAGCACCCCGTCTGAAGTTATGAGTCTTTTAGTTTCTTGAATCACTTTCTCACAGTTCTCAGTCCACTTCCATTATGTCCCTGCCTGTAATAATGCATTTAATGGGTGTAGGGCTATGGATAGGTTATGCAAGAACTTGTTGTAATAGTTCACTAGACCAAGATATGATCTCAGCTGAGACACATTTTCAGGTGGTGGTGCCTTAAGCACCACTTCTATCTTGTCTTGAGACATGTGTAAGCCATCCTTGTTGATCACATGCCCACAGTATGAGATTTCCTTTTTGAAAATCTCACATTTCTATCGATTAGCTCTGAGCGCATATTCTTGTAACCAGGTGAGCACTTGCTTAAGGTGAGAAAGATGTTCGTCATCATCTTTGCCAGTGACAGTGATGTCATCCAGGTAACACTTGAGTCCCTGGAATCCCCTGCAGAACCTGGTCCATTGCCCTTTGCCGGATTGCATGTGCTGAAGCTATCCCAAAAACCAACTCAAATCAATTTTTGTGAAATGTTCCCTTCCTGATAGGGAAGCAAAAATGTCCTCAGTACAAGGTAGAGGATACTGTACAGTATGGAGGACTGGGTTAACAGTCACTTTAAAGTCACCACATATGCGCATCTTGCTTGGTTTTCCTGGTTTTAAGCTGGAGGTTTACTTCATCGTTGGAACAATAGGCGTGGCCCATTCACTCCAATCCACCTTTGACAGGACCTCAGTCTGTTCCATATTTTTCAGTTCTGCCTCTACTGCAGGACGGATTGCATATGGCACTGGTCTGGCTTTGTGAAATTTAGGACATGCATTTCCCTCAATCTCAATCTTTGCCTTCATGCCCTAAAGTGTTCCTATTCCTTTCATGAACACTTCCCCAGAGTCAGCAAGTATTTGCTACAGTCTCTTAGATGTAGCCTTGCTGCCCTCCTTTGTTGACACATTTAGTGCCTTGACGGTGTGCCAATCCAACTGAATTTTCCTGAGCCATTCACGTCCCAGCAAAGGTGGTCCTCCATTTCTCAGTACATAGAGGTTCAGTTGCTGTGTTTTACCTCCTTGGGTCATTGTCACTTTAATTTTGCCTTCCGGATGCACTTTCTGTCCTGTGTAAGTCTTGAGCAGTAGTTTAGTTTGTTTCAGAGGTATATGCAAAAACAGTCATTTAAGTAGTCATGTACAGAGTTCACTGTTTTGGCTGAGCCTGTGTACAATTCCATTTTCAGTCTTACACCTGCCACTTGTGGAGTGATCCATATTATTCTTCGATCATCTTTCTCTTCCACGATGTGAAGTGGCAGACAAAACAATTTACTTTTGTCTGAGTCATTTTCATCAGAATCGCTTTCTTTTATTTTGTGCATGTTGTTGTATTTTCCTTTCTAGAATTTCTTGTTTCTCTGTATGTTGCCCTTTTCCTGCTGTTTAGCTTTTATGCTCTGCCAGTGTGACCCTATTTGCCACAATTTCAGCATTCTTTATCTCTAAACCAACAACCATCAACGTTCCTGTTCCCACAACGGTAACATTTTTTTGTATCTCTGAAGCACCTTGTGTGACTGTTTCTAATGATGTTTAGCGCCTTCTCGAATGTAAGGTCTTTTTCACACAGGAGCTTCTTCTGGGTGGTTTCACAGTACATGCCACACACTAACCTATCCCTCAATGCATCTGATAGACCCTTTCCAAATTGACAATGTTCTGATAATTTGTGCATTTCAGTACAATATTCAGAAATGCTTTTGTTTTTTGCTCTGACTCCGATTGTAAAATTTAAATCTTTCAGTAATGACCAGTTTAAATGCTGTTGGAGGGTGTCTACTATTTCCGTGAACATTTTGTCAGCTGTCTTTTCAGGGGTTAACAAGCTCCATATAACAATATAACAATTACAGCACGGAAACAGGCCATCTCGGCCCTTCTAGTCCATGCTGAACACTTACTCTCACCTAGTCCCACTGACCCACACTCAGCCCATAACCCTTCATTCCTTTCCTGTCCATATACCTATCCAATTTTACTTTAAATGACAATACTGAACCTGCCTTGTCAGAAACACACTGAGTCTCAGCAATTTGCAGAACGGTAAACTTTATTTTTCGAGTCTGCAGAGTCGGACCCAACCAGCTCCTGCTAGATTGAGTGCTGAATTACACTTTGCACAGTTTTTTATACCCTTTGTGAGTTGCACCCATGTGAGGTGCAGACATTCTTCCTTAATCTCATTACAAAATTACAAATGTGATTACCCTTTGGCCCACTTATCAGCCTCAGCGCATTAACACCGTTATTGTTCAACCGTTAAGCATGTCTTCCCGTTACCCGTATCGCTTCTTTAATCAGCAAGCTATTGTTTCATCCTGATTTTGCAAATTGGTTTATACGTTGCCCTGCAAGTTGCTTTGCACGTTCTTTCTGTGTCAGCACATTCTAAATGGACTCCTTAAGAATCATTTCTCTCATGCCTCTACCACTTCTACTGGAAGCTCATTCCACACAGCTATCACTCTCTGAGTAAAGAAGTTCCCCCTTGTGTTACCCTTAAAATTTTGCCCCCTAACTGTCAACTCATGTCCTCTTGTTTGAATCTCCCCTACTCTCAATGGAAAAAGCCTATCCATGCCAACTCTATCTATCCCCCTCATAATTTTAAATACTTCTATCAAGTCCCCCCTCAACCTTCTATGCTCCAAAGAATAAAGACCTAACTTGTTCAATCTTTCCCTGTAACTTAGGTGCTGAAACCCAGGTAACATTCTGGTAAATTTTCTCTGTACTCTCTCTATTTTGTTGACATCCTTCCTATAATTCAGTGACCAGAACTATACACAATACACCAAATTCGGCCTTACCAATGCCTTGTACAATTTTAACATTACATCCCAACTCCTATACTCAATGCTCTGATTTATAAAGGCCAGCATACCAAAAGCTTTCTTCACCACCCTATCCACATGAGATTCCGCCTTCAGGGAACTTTGTACCATTATTCCTAGATCACTCTGTTTTACTGCATTCTTCAATGCCCTACCATTTACCATGCATGTCCTATTTGGATTATTCCTACCAAAATGTAGCACCTCACACTTATCAGCATTAAACTCCATCTGCCACGTTCAGCCCAATCTTCTAACTGGCCTAAATCTCTCTGCAAACTTTGAAAACCGTAGTTGACCGTATGTTTTCGTGCCCATAACACTGGGTAATAAGTGGACTTTCTTTCCATCACTAATCTGTTAGCATCACAATATACCTCCACCCTTTCAATGTAAGATGCCTACTCTTCAATGCCACTATCAAATGCTGTAATGGTTCCAATTAACACCATCCTTGTTGGGTTAATTTATCCTTGTTATGTAAATATAGCCCCAGTCCCTTTTCTTTTTTTTCACTCATGTGACCTTTTTTTTGCTAGCATCGCGAGCATACAGTACTGGCTAGATGCGTGTGTCACTCCCCCTTTTTTTAAATCTCCCTTCTGAGGCAGGCAGACCCTCAGCCCTGGGGTTCAGCGGTGGCTGTGGTCTTGCCTGGACGCACCATGGCTCTGACTGTGTCTTTCGGTCTCCCAAAGTTCCCAACTCTGGCTGAACTCCTGCGTCCTTCCGATTGCCATTATCAATTAAAACACAGCGTTCCGATACAATGTAGGTTCATTAACCTCATCGCCAATTTGTTGTGTATGTGACCAGTTACACAACAAAACTATAAATAAAAACACTAGAGACTGGCGCTAAGTTAACAAGGGTTTTTACTTACGGAACCCAAACTGAGCACACAGATACATATCGATACACGCCTAATAGCGCGTGCTCAATGACGTGTTACTATGACATAAAATAGTCCCATATTATACAGTAGGCTAAATGGTACAAAGGTCTTTACCAGTTAACAAAGAAGTTAATATATTTTAAATATCTACAAAAATACCATAGTTTTTAAAAATATTCTTTGAGATAAATGTTCTGGTACATGTGTCACAAATGCAAATTGGCCATATTGCTTCTGAAAAGAAGTGCCTAATTATTGAAAGTAATGCCTGATTTTGAGAGAACTGGAAACTCACTCCATAGTAAAGGCAGATTCTCTGCAACAATCTGATCATTGACATACTAAAACTGGATAAAAAATGTGGAGATTGAAATTTATAATGACATTCGCAGAACGTATTATGTCTGCCAACAACACTCAACAACCAGTTAGTCTGTTGAGTTGTTAAATTGTGAAAACAAATACCATGCAAAGCTGATTTGGTATTAACAATTGTTGATAAATGCTCCAACTCAATGCTTCTACAAAAATGTAGTCTTTATGGAATTCTTCAAAATTATTAAGATTTACAGTGAAGGGAATTCATCTTATTGCTTTCTTATGAACCATTTGTTCCGAGCACGATGCATTAGAAGACATTCCCTACAGAATATTGCATGAACAGCAGAATTAGTAGGTAGTACACAGGTGAGAACAAGCTGCTAGGAGAGAGAGGATAAGAAAGGGGAAGCAGCTGTGGAAGGGATGGGCTGCGTGATGTGCAGAAGAATGGCAGAGGCCCCCTGAGAGTTTTCAGGGATGCTTTCTCTGATTTGAACCTCACCATGGACTGTGCATAAAACACCTACATTTCAGAAAAGATAACCTCACTAAAACCAGCCGGCTACTGCAATACTAGATCATGTTGGCTACATGCTTAGAGACGGTGGTTAAATGTTTTAATGTTAGTTTCTAGAAATTTAGAGATGTTTACTCTTATATTAGGGTAATCACTTACACCCTCTATTCAGATGCAGTTAGCTACACAGCAAACAGCTGGAGGGCAGGTAAATGGGGGAAAAATTTTTGGTGTTGTAAAGAACTGAAATTTAACATCCTTAATCACAAATCCCACTTTGTTGCCCTCATGTAGCCTGAGGCAGAAGTTACAAAGTGAAAATACAGTAGAAACCAGCACAAAACTCTTAAGTGAAATTTGTAAAGAATTTTAAATAATAACAAAATCAAGCAAGAATGTTTCTTACAATAAATATAAAGTATCAAACAACACTCTTTTTTGTTACTTTCAACTAAGGGCTTATTTAAGAGAAAAATTAGGTCAAACAATGTTATTGCCGAAATCTAATGAAATAGAAACTTTCATTCAAAAAGGAAAGATTAAAAAAATTCATTTCTTGTATGTATAATTTGAATCAAAAACAGGCAATTAAACAAGGAGTCCATAAGTCAAGACAAAAATGGGAAAGTGACTTGAATATTAAAATTGAAGAAAAAAATTGGTCAAGACTATGTCTTGAGAGTATGACAAATACAATAAATGTCCAGTTAAGATTAGTGCAATATAACTTTTTACATCAATTATATATTACACCGCAAAAAATAAATAAATTAAACCCAAATTTATCCGATCAATGTTTCCGATGTAACCAAGAAACTGGTACTTTTTTACATTCTACTTGTCTTGTTCTAAAATCAACCTTTTTGGACAAATTTAAGAGTTTTATTGGAACAAATTATTGGAATACAACTTCCACATAATCCACATTATTTTTACTAGGTGATATTGAAGGGATAAAACGATACCCAAATTGAATAAATATCAGAAAGAATTTATAAAAATTGCATTGGCAGTAGCCAAAAAGGCTATTGCAGTTACTTGGAAATCAAATACATATTTAAGTATAGATCGTTGGAAGAAAGAAATTTATAGCTGTATTCCACTTGAAAAAATTACTTATAATTTAAGAGATAAATATGAAACATTT